>NC_050444.1:98325727-98425727 GCF_903995425.1 Onychomys torridus
GAAGCTTTCTCATACTGAAGGAAAGAACCAGCAGCATCTTATCAAGCTCCTTTGTAGTACAGATGAGGCAACATTACTCTTATACAAATGCCACATGGCTGCTATATATAAAACAAACATAAAGAAAGCTAGAGTCCAGGTCTCCAAGAGCAACTGAAGCAGCTCCTCAAGTACCCTTGCATCCTAGGAACTCTAACACTATTTTTTTTTTAAATCTCATTCCTGTTAGAGAGGGCATACAGGATTTTGTAGAGACCATTAGACCAAGATGTACAGGTACTCAGCAAACAAGGAAGGGTGGTTCTCCCATGAGTTAAAGAAACGTAAGTAGTCTACCTAGCCTTGTTGCACCAATTTAAAGTGTGCTGAATGGCTAATGTTTACCAGCATGAAGAATGGCTAGCCAGATCATCAGAAGTGTGAACTGAAAGATATGTAAATCTTACAACAGTGACCAAAAAGAAGGAAGGTCATAATGATACAGTCCTACAGAAAGGGACTCTGTTAACTGAGAGTATTAAATTAACCCATAAATGATTACTTACTAGAGAGATTTCCTGTAGTAAGCCTCAAAACCTAAAGTTGGAGAAGATGGAGAAATGACTCAGTGGTTTAGAGTGTTTGCTGCTCTTAAAAAGGATGAGAGTTCAGGTCCCTGCGTGCATGGCAGGCAACTTATAACGGCCTGTAATTCCATCTGTAGAGATACCACATCCCCAGCAACCCCACTGCACTTGCTCACATGTATACAAAGAAACACACATATACACATAAATAAAATAAAAATGAATAGTGTTTAAAATTTAAGCTAGAGGGGCTGGAGAGATGGTTCAGTGCTTAAAAGCACTAGTTATTCTTCCTGGGGACAAAATTCAATTTCCAGCACCCACATAGTACTTAAAATCATGTATAATTCTAGTTCTAAGGGATCTGACCTTCTTCTCTGATTTTCTTGGGAAGGGAACAAATTTGAGATACACACATATATGTAGGTAAAAAACTCATACCCATCAAATAAATAACTCTTAATGAAAAATAATTTAAATTAAAGGTGGAGACACACAACCATATACTTAAAATATGACATTAAATGTTTCCTAAGAATTATTCCAATTTAATAAAGCAAGTTTTAATTATGGAAAACAGAGCTAAATCTTTGCATGTTCCTCTACATTCCTGGTGGAATATCTCGAATGAATAAGGTATAGGTAACTGCATATATAAATAATAATTATTTAATAAGACTAATGAAGCCAAAGTTAATACAATAAAATTATGTGCCTTGTTTTGGGAATGAGAAAGAGATGGTACAGAGTTTACTAACACCTACCACACAAAGCATAATATTTTTTTAAAAAGTTAATATTTCTGAAAAATGGTATGTATAATCAAGAAAAATATTTCAACAATTCCTAAAGCCTGAATGAAGTACTACTAAAATTGTAATATTTTTATTTCCAAATAGCTCATGTAAATATAACTAGGTAGTAGTGGCACATGCTTTTATTTCCAGCACTCAAGAGGCAGAGGCAGACAGAACTCTGTGAGTTTGAGGCCAGCCTGGTCTACAGAGAGAGTTCCAGAACAGCCAGGGCTACACAGAGAAACTCTGTCTCAAAAATTATTTTAAAAAAGCAAATCTAATCATGTTTACTTTAATTCAAGGAAAGAGACAAAGAAATCATCTATAATTTTCTATAAAATAAAACCCATTTTAATTGATAAGTTGTTTTTCTCCTATCTTGGGCTCATGGCTAATTTACAGAATCTATTTTCCAGCCGGAATGGTTTTATGAAATGCTACAGCTAACTTCTACAGAGAAGGAAAACTCAAGTCTAAGCAATGTCACTCAAAACCAAAATTCAGATACTTGGAAATGACAGAACAACACTAGATTTTATGTCACATATATCACACAAAAGACATAGAGGGACAGGAAAGTCTTTTTTTTTTTTTATATTACATATTAAGCCCTAAAAGGTTAATGGAATTCAGGTAAGTTCATAAAAGGTGAGATAGTTATCAATTCTCAGAAAACAGTTACTGTGTCGGGAAGGAAATTTCACTGTGGGAACTGTGTAGAAAGCTGAAAACAAGAGCTTTATGCCAGCATACATAACACAACCATTTAGAAATAATAACTGTAGTGTGTAATGTTTACCTAAATTGTGCTAGTATTAATTAAAAACTAAGAGTCAAAAATCATGATAAAAACCTGATAAATCCAAGGAACAGTGGACAGGTCATCAACTGAGCCTACTCTCCATGTTTTCTGAGCCAAAAGCCCTGGAAATCCCCTCAGCCTCTCCTTCTCTCTTCCTGTCCCTCTGTATCCAACTTCCTCAGTCTTCCAGCATCTCCATGGCTAATCTCAGTCAGCAATTGGCTGAGTCCTTGATTCAAGGTGGCTTTATTGGCACCATGGAGTGGCAGTCCAAACAATTCTCCCTCACAGTAGAGCTACCAGGAAAATAGAAGCAAAATCCAATGAAAGATGCTGTTGTGTGGAGCCGTAAAATATCCATGGTCTCTTCTTCCTGAGTACATATAAAAAGATAAAAAAAAAACAAATCTAGCTACACCTGATGGTGCTCAGCTTTAGTACCAGCGCCTGGAGGGCAGAGGTAGGCATTTCTCTATGAGTTCCAGACCAGACTGGTCCACATCATGAGACTGTATTACAAAGAAGAAGAAAAGAAAAGAGAATCCTCAGTCTAAACATACTGTTTAGAAAAAAGAAGCACATCAGAGACTCAACCTCTCTCAAAATGAAAATATTTGTTCCTGGCAGTGTGATTTGGATGGGAACATAGGCAGGCAACATACAGGGTTCCATAAGCTTTGACTTAGAGAAAATTTTTAATGACAGGGGTGTTCTGGAAGTGAAAATAAAATATGATGTATATTAGGGGTTGGGGATTTAGCTCAGTGGTAGAGTGCTTGCCTAGCAAGTACAAGGCCCTGGGTTGGATCCCCAGCTCATATATATATATATATATATATATATATATATATATATATATATATATATATTTTTTTTTCAAAATGTATAACAATGCAGAAGTTTATTTTTAATTTTTCCTATATTGTACACGCGTGCACACACACACAAAACTAGGCTTGTAATATGAGGAAAAGAGAGAAAGGGACACTGAATAGAACTCGCTGTGGACTTCAGACAGAAATTCAGAACAGCTTTTTCAATTAAATAAATTACGTTTGGAGATACACTCTGGCCTTCTTTTGTTATTTAGATTTCAAAACAGAAGCTTATGACATGCCATCAAATGTACAACCACACTGTTATGTCTTTCTAACCTTCATATTTGGCCAGATTTTGTCAATAAACCTGCTGAAAACTGAATAGAAATCTCCCACAAGATGGCCCCTCTGAGCGCATTTCACAATGTGATAACGAGCAGCAAGCGACTCTGACTGAAATGAACAGTGCTCGCAGCTGCTGCTCCGTTTCTGGCTTTAAAAAATGCTCATGTGATATTGAAAACAGAAGAAGCAGCTTCTAGGTTGACAGGGAGAGACGTTTGTAATTAATAATCTCCCCGTACTGCTGAAATTCCCAGCTAAACAATAATGGCCAACATGTGTCCTTGTTTCTCGTACAATTCTGTTCCTTTATCATGGTCACCAGGCTCTTCAGGACACAATGAAAGGTGCATGCCACAGCATCCAAGTGCTTCCACAATAGATGATTCCGTCAGTCCAGAGACTGATGGTCTGTGACGAAGGTGAAGGGCTGCCCTACTCGGCCACTGCTAAAAATACAGATATTGAAAGAATGGCTATTTCAGTACGTAAATATCTAAAAACAAACAAAAACAGCCTATAATCCATATTTACCTTCAGAAAATTTCAATTTCTGGAGTTGTTTGCAAAAATACAAAATGATCCCTCAAATTGTTGCAGTTAGATTTAACAGATAATGATTTTTTTTTTCAGGAGTGCTTTCACTATTTCTTTGAGTGTTTTCACTATTTCTTTGTGTGTGTGTGTGTGTGTGTGTGTGTGTGTGTGTGTGTGTGTGTTTCCTGAGCAAGGCTAAAGTAAAGAGATGACACTCAGGCCCCTTTATTTCAGTTTCAGTGAAGTCTCCTCTGTGAATGTTTCAGCAGAATTCTCTTATTAAACACAATGAAATGGGAAGGAAATCTGACATACATCGAATACTCCTTTCTAATATGTAGTTCACAAATTTTCCCAGTTGTCTTAGTAATGAGCTTTATAGTATTTTTAAATAAATAGCTGTGAAGAAGAAAAATAAAATGATGTAGAAATGTCAACATCTTAGTCCTGACTGTCCTACAACTCTGTGGCTAAGTAGACCAGGCCAAGTAGATGAGGTCAGCCTGGCTTTGCCTCCTCAGTGCTGAAGTTAAGGGCATGCCCTGCTAGTAGTCCGACTGTCCTCTATCACTGCCTTAGTGTTGCTGAGCAAATTCATGGCTTCTGTAAGTCACCATTTCTTATGTGTAAAACAAGGGCCGATTTTACCAAACAGTAATTTTTTTTAAACACTCAAAGAGAGGATTATGTTTAATGTATCTGAAGTGAAGGTGTGTGGACTAGAATGTAAAAGAACTTAATAAAATTTCAACCTTGGTTCCTAAGAAATTCCATGAAAAGTACTTTTTTCCAACAATCATCTATTTAATTAAAAAAAAAAAATGCTTGGCAAAATAAAGAGTTTATGCTCCAAAGTTTGATCACTCGGTTTGCGATAGCTTGTAACATGCTGGTTTCCAACTGAATGCTCTCATCCCAGCGCCATCGAGGGCATGTCACAGCTAATTATCTGTCATCACGCCCTGTTGCATAGGCGGTACCTTGCCTGCTGCTGCTGGGACCTCACGCTGTCTGTTGATTCATTTGCATTACCTCCCGAGAGTCTCTGCTGTGTGCGGAGCGCACAAAGCGGAGCCCAGGGGCTAACTGGCAGGCCCGTCTGAAACGCAGACATTTCTAAGTCCCCTCCTCATTACTTAGTGAGTAATGTGGGGATGTTCGCTGCTTCACGCGCTCTGGCACTGTAAACGGTCATCTGCTGCTTCAGCTGCTTCCCAGCGTCTGGGGTGCAGAACCACGTCGCAGGAGGAACTGCTCTTGCACTTATGCAAATCGTAATGGGAGCGCCTGGGTTTGGCAGCACTCCTTCCAGAAGCCTCCTTTGCGGCTGCACCGTCTGCCTGTTTGGTGCTTTCTGGGCTTTGAGAGGCAACCTCACAATAGATCTGGCCGGGCTCAAGTTGTGTCCATGTTCCTGTGCTGAGCAAAGGTTCTAGCTCTTCCCGACACTCTTAGCGCTCCTGGTTCAGGGTCTCTGACAGCCACAATGTTTCGATTTCATCTCTAAAATACACATTTGAGACAGAATTGGCTTAAGCAAAACTTGTTTTTCAAATTAAGGGGGAAGAACTTTCTTAAATTGTTCTCCATGTTAGATTTGAAATACATAAATAAATTCTTACAGATCGTCTACACATAGCACACCCACCAAACTGTTGGACACACACACACACACACACACACACACACACACACACACACACGTATATACATATATATACATAATTCCATGTTCTGTCCCAATAATTTTATTATCACTGTAGGTGGTGCATAGTTTTAAAGCAATAAATGAATTTGACTCAGGTTTTTCTCCAGTACCTTTTAACTACTGAATGAACTTCCAGCAAAGATGAGCTGCAAGGCAGGACACGAAAGTGACAGAGATTCTGCTTAAACTTTGGATGAAATCTTAGTTCACTAATGGGAATTCTTGTTCTTTCTGTTATCTCTTCATTGTGCTATGGTTTTTATAACAAGGTTCTATGCCAAATAAATTCATAATCTACTAGGAACAAGAGAAAAACCATTGCATAGTAAAAAAAAAATAATGATGATAAAATTTTAAAGTGGATCAGGAAACTATTGTAAAACAAACAAATAAACAAACAAACCCACTGGATGGCTGGAGAGATGGCTCAGAGGTCCTGGGCTCAACTCCCAGTGTCCATATGGCAGCTTACAATTGTCTGTAAATCATTTCCGGGGACCTGAAACTTCCCATGGTAAAACACTAATGCACATTTTAAAAAGAGTGTCTGATATTAAAACACACACACACACACACACACACACACACACACACACACACACACACACACACTGGAGAGCCTTAGTTCTTAGAGCCGATTTCCTCTAGGTGTCAGTATAGTCCTAGAATTTACAAATCCTGGATGTAATGAAAAAATAAGAGCAGAGTAAAGTGTTTATTGCCAGTCCATGCTATGTATACATTTGAACAGTTTTTCTTTTGAAAACCGAACTAAATTTGCAACTATGAATGTTCATGTGAAGATGGCAGAATAGATTTTGTTCTAGGGGAACAAAGCATGTCTAACACATCTCTACAAACCTAGCTGTTTACTGCATCATTGTAGGCATTGTGCAGCCTTATCATTCATTATAGGACAGTGATGGGGGAACTGAAGGATGTCCTGTGCTGAGGCATTAGTATTTTAAAAGCTCAATAAGCTTCATTATCTTAGTTGGCTGTTGATAAACTGATGATGATTGAACTCAGTTAATCTGCCCATTGGCATGGAGTCTTGCATCACACTTCTATCACCAAGAAGCTAGCAACACCAAATACTGGGAGGAAAGAGAACACATGAAGATTCGGAGTATGTAGTTGCTCTTTATCCTACATGCTCTGTGAAACACTGGAATCTACTGTTTTCCAGCCACAGAGACACTGTTGTCATCATCTCCAATGATGACATACACTCATGGGGCTTGAGAGAGCATCTCAAAAAGTCATTAATCTTCTCTTAATTTTCCTCCAAACTTTATTTTGAAAATGCCAAAGCCCCAGGAAATTAAAAAGGGAAATAATGATTGCCCACTCACTGTCAAGTTCATCTGTTAACATTTTGTGATGTGTGTCTCTAAATAAATACTTTGGCATATAATTTTAGTAAAACATAGTTCTGAGGAGGTAATAGAAATCATTGTTTTTCAACAACCCAGGGCATGGAAATAAGTCCCCTTGTTTACCTTGATGTAAACATTGAATCTTTAATGACATGAGGAAAGCAGTGAGTGCTGGTGTGACTGGAAGACTGGAGACCTCAGTCTGGCAGTGAATCCCACAGAACAAGCAGCAAGTCCTACTGAGACAAGTCTAGGGTCTTTGAAATCCCTGTGACAAGTAATTGTGGAACCCATACAGTCTATCCTCTGAACACTCAGGATGTTCCCAGCCTTGTATCACTAACTACACTCCTAAGAGGCAGCGACTCCCCCAAAAAGGATAAATGGATGGTATCAAATGCTCTCGGTAAAATAGTTGGAAAATTCAAATAAAACATAAAGCCTTCTAATGACAGCTTCCTCAAATTATGGTAAAATACAAATCTGTTCTTTATTGTTAAACTCAGAAAGAGCTAAGCTAGATAGAACATTGTGGTGAGGGTAAATAAGTGTATGTTTATTCATTTATCTGCTTGAATTAGTGACAAATTCTTAGACTGTTCTGTAGACAGATTTTTCTTTTGGTCCTCAACTCACACACAAAAAAAAATTAACACAGAAATTTGTTATTAATTATGAAAGCTCTGCCTATAGCATAGGCTTGTCCAACTAGCTCTTATAACTTAAATTAACGCATTTATATCAATCTATGTTTTTGCCTTGTGGCTTTTTACCTCTCTTCCATCTTTTTAAGTTTTTTATTATAATATTTTTATATTTTACATACCAATCACAGATCCCCCTCTCATCCTTCCTCCTGCATTCCCCCCATTCTGGCCCCAGCCCACCCTACCCCCATCCCCTCCTCGGAAAGAGTAAGACTCCATGGGGAGTCAGAAAAGCCTGGTACATTCACTTGAGCAGGACCAAGCCCCTCCCTCCTGCATCAAGGGAGAGCCACATGTCCAACCATAGGCAATGGGCTCCAGAAAGCCAGCTCATGTACCAGGGATAGATCCTGATCACCTCTCTTCCATCTTGTACCTCCAGTTTCATCTCCATGTCCTTTGGTGTCTCTCCCTTACCTAGAGTCATCTCTTCTCTCTCTGCCCAGAAGTCCCAACTAACCTCTTCCTATCTAGCTATTGGCCATTCAGCTCTTTATTAAACCAATCAGAAGGAGCCTTGGCAAAGACACATCTTCATAGTGTACAAAAAGATTATTCTACACCACTGTCCTGTGCTCCTGGTCTTCTCAATTTATGCCTGTCCCCATCAATAACTCAACTGGTCATGTTACTCACAGTTAAGATCAAAATTCTCCAAAGAATAGATTGCAACCATATCACAAATGAGGGTTTATTTCACACTTATAAACAAAACAAAGGAAAAGAGGTGTGGTAAGCCTAGCACTCAGAAGACAGGGCACATATCTGAGTTTGAGGCCAGCTGGGTCTATAGAACAAGTTGCAGGCCAGCCAGAGATATACACACAAAAAAAGCATACCTTTATTTAAATAAAGATTCTTAAATAACACTTTAATAGATCTCTACAGTAATTATTTTTTTATGTTTAAAATATTGTGATGGCTATTCTTAGTTAATAACTTGACTACATTGGGAATTAACTAAAACACAAAGGCCTCAGTACAACTGCAGAAAAAATTGTTTTTGTTTCTTTTCTTTGATTTCTTCATTTTGTTTTGTTTTGTTTTGTTTTGTTTTTCAAAACAGGGTTTCTCTGTGAAGCTTTGGAGCCTGGCCTGGATCTCACTCTGTAGCCCAGGCTCGTCTCGAACTCACAGAGATCTGCCTAAGTGCTGGGATTAAAGGCATGCACCACCACGTCCTGGCGAGGAATTTTTTCTTAATTAAATCATTTGAAGTGGGAATACCTACTTAATCTGGATCTTTTGAGATGGGAAGACCACACCTTCTGGTGACAGCCTATAAAAGGACTGGAAGAAAGAAGCTTTCTTTTGTTGCTTACATGCCCTCCCTCTCAATGGCAAGTCCATTCCTTCATTGGCATTAGAGCCCACTTCTTCAGGATTACAGTGTATACTGAAGAGTAGCTGGAACATCTAGTCTTGTGTATTAAACAATTACTGGATTCTTGGACTTTCTGTTAGTAGATAGTCATTGTTGGCATAGCTGGACCACAACCTGTAAGCCACTCTAATAAATCCCATATACAAATATAAATTTCTTAATTTCCAAGTCAGTTTTGCTGAGCTGGGCCCAGTATTTGCTCTGGACTGTCCTCCCTGTGGAGGCGAGGCTAAAATCTTCCTTGTCTTTCCTGGCTTCTAGAGTATCATAGCTTTCTTTCTTTGGCTCGTGTCCCTTCCTTGAGCTATAAACCCTGAGACATGCATCTCCCACCTCTAACTGTATACATTTGTTTCTGTCACAGGCCTTCTTTGCTTCTCTTTATTGAATCTCCCCTTGGCTCCACCTTGTCAGGAAATGTGCAATTGCATTTCAGACCCACCCAGGTAATCCAGGATAATCTCCCCATCTTGAGATCTTAATCACATCTTCGAAGTCTGCTTTATCCCACAAGGTAACACTCCCAGATTCTACGGATTAGGGCCTAGGCATCTTCCAAGCCATTCCTCGGCCCTTCACAAATGGTTCCTTTGTGAGAAACTGGCCCAGCTATTAGCAGCAGAGAAAAATGAAGCCAGTTCCAGATTCTTCATGTTTCTTTACTAAACTCCCATGAAAAGTTTATCCTTAACTCTCTCCTGGCGATGAGCGAGGGCAATAAATCAAGACTATAAAGCTGACTGAAGGGGTCTAAGTCACTCTCATAAATCTTGAAAGAAATTTCCTGTTCTTCAGTTTTTTTCCTCCTACCCACATGAGTCTACTGGATGCTGTTTCTACTGAAGTTACTTGTGCTCTAAACACTTTGGTCTCACCCTTAACATAGCTTAAAATTATTCCTCATACATCCAGTTTGCTTGTTTTTTTTTTTTTCCTTTTGTTTAATACTCACATGATTAAAATGTTTATACTACCCAAATCAAACATTACAATTCCATAAAAGTTTGATTAACAATGGGCCAGGTGTAGTAGTGCAGGCCTTCAATGCCAGCACTTAGGAATTAAAGGCAAGAGGACCTCTATGAGTTTAAGGCCAGCCTGAGCTACAAGGTCTGATCAAGGTGATAAGTTCTAGATAGCCAAGACTAAACTGTGAAATCTTTCTGGGAAGGGGAAGGGTATTCTTTACAGAACATAGAAAAAACATGAATTAAATTCAATAAAATCATGAGAAATTCCAAACAGCCAAAGTAATCTTAAACAAGGCAAGCAAAGCTGGAGGTGTCACAATACCTGATTTCAAGACATACTCTCAAAATTAAATTATTACAGAGAAAAACACAGAACAAGCCACAATAGCCAAGGCAGAGTCAGGGCACAACAGATACTTAGACCTGGAATTTTACAGAGATCCCAGAAATAAACCCATGTGTCCACAGTCAGCTAATTCTCAAGGAAGTCATCAAATACACATGCAGTATGGAGTAAGGACAGTTTAATCCACAAACAGAAACAGTGCTGGAAAAACTGGAGATCCACGGGAAGAATTTGGCTTCTATCACTCATTGCCTGGTTAGGGTTACTATTGTTGCGACGAAACACCGTGACCAAAGCAACTTGGGGAGGAAAGGGTTTATTTGACTTACACTTCCACATCACTGTTCATCATCAAAGAAAGTAAGGACAGGAACTCAAACATGGCAGGAGCCTGGAGGCAGGAGCTGATGCAGAGGCAATGGAGGGATGCTGCTTACTGACTTGCTCCTCATGGTTTGTTCAGCCTGCTTTCTTGTAGAACCCAGGGCCACCAACCAAAGGATGGCCCCACAAACAATGAGCTGGGCCTGCCCACATCAATCATTAATTAAGAAAGTGCTTTACAGACGTGCCTACAGCCCAATCTTATCAAGGCATTTTCTCAAATAGGGTTCCCTCCTCTTAGATGACTCCTTGATTGTGTCAAGTTGATATAAAATTAGCTAGCACACTAACCCTATATAGTATTAGCTCAAAATGGATGGAATAGTTTAATATGAGATCTGAAACTATGAAAATAACTAGAAGAAAGTGGAACAAATCCTGCAAGCTGACAGTACAGAAAGAGAAGAGAGGAAAGGATGCTCAGGGCAGCTGTGTCTGTATGGTGAAACAGCAACAAAGTAGAGAGACAGCCATGGGAGAAAATCCTTATCCACTACTCATACAAAGAACTAAAGAAAGGGTTTAAAGTCCAGAACATATAAGGAACTCAAAAACCTTAAATGCAAAGAAGGAACCAGATAATTAAAATAATTATATCACCAATAGGCAAATGATTTGCATAGATACCCCTGAAGAGAAGGAGGAGGAGGAGGAGGAGGAGGAGGAGGAGGAGGAGGAGGAGGAGGAGGAGGAAAGGGGAATTTTTCCAGGCTGTTGTTGGGATGTAAAGTATTACAGTCATGTGGAGAGGCTCTATGGAGTTTCCTCAAAAAACTGCAAATAGACCAACCATGTGATCCAGCTGGGTGTTTTTCCTGCATATGTGGCTGTGCACCATGGAGGTCACATGAGGGTATCACATCCCTTAGAACTGTACTTAGAGATGGTTGGGAGTCACCATGAATCATAACCAGGATCTCAGCGAAACACAGGTGCTCATAACCACTGAGCTAACTCTCCACCATCACAACTCATTTTAACTTTGTGTATGAGTGTTTTGCCTTCATGTCTGCCTGTGTACCCCAAAAAAGCCAGAAGATTACTTCAGATCTTCTCAGATTGGATTTATAGACAGCTATGAGATGCTATGTGGGTCCTGGGAAATTAAACCTAGAATCTCTGGAAGAGCATCCAGTGTTCTTAACCACTGAGTAATCTCTTCATCCCACATGTATCTCCAAAGGAAATTAAGCCAGTACATCAAAGAACTGCACACCCATTTCTGCTACAGCACTGTGTCCATTATCTAAGATGGGGGAATTAATCTAAGGTCCTGTCAATGGGCTGATAAAGAAAATCTGGTATATACATATAGTAGAATATTATTTAGCCATGAATAAAATGAAATCCTGTCACTTGCAACAAAACTGATAGAAGAAAACATTGTTTAGTGAAATATTCCCATACAAAAGACAAAGACCACATGTTTTCCCTCATAAGCAAATGCTGAAAACCTATCTGTAAAGTGATAATTACTGGGACTGGAGAGATGGCTCAGAAGTAAAAGACACTTGCTGCCCTTGCAGAAAACCCAGGTTTGGTTCCTAGCACCCACATCAGGTGGCTCTCAGCCACCCATTAACACTAGTTCTAGGAGATTTGACACCCTCTTCTGGTCTCTTAAGGTACCAGACATGCAGGTAGTATGCACATATACAAAGTAAAAAGAAAGAAAGAAATTCCAACCAGTAATTCCTAAGCTTGGTAAGGGTGGTTGGAGAGGAGAGTGGATAAAGAATCTGATTTTGGCTGGGTGGTGGTAGGGAGGTAGATGCAGGCAAATCTCTATGAGTTCGAGGCCAGCCTGATCTACAAGCACATTCCTAGGACAGCTAGGGCTACACAGAAACCCTGCCTCAAAAAGCAAACAAACAAAAAAAGAAATCTGTATTTGATTAAGGCATGTTATATACATATGTTGAAATATCACACTAAACTTCATCAATATGAACAATGCATTTTAATCAAAAACAAAATGCTGAAAAAATGTTGAAAAAAATGACTTTATGAGCCACCTCCTTCAAGAGAAATGTCAGCTCACCAGCCCTTGTGAAAATATCTTCCTTTTAGACTCAATCATGGCCTGAAGGCAAGCTCCTCAGTTCATGGTTCACAGTAGCTTACAAATTCTCCTTGGGAGTTCTCAGTCTTCCTTGTAGTTTTAATCACTTTTCCTCAAACAGTAATTCTCAACTTTTTATTCTGTAGTCTCTCTGGTCTGAAAGTGGCACATCACAGATCCCAGTAAGGCTAAAAACCACTGGTAGTACTGACCCCATGTATGCTGTTATCTCCTGTGTATACACACGTATCACAAAGTTCAAATTTGTAATGTGAGCAAAGTATCAGACCAATAACAAGTAATAATGCTGTCGAGCCATGTGCTGTCATGGTTACCAGCATGTTGACTTTTGTGCTTTGGGCCGCTAAAGGAAATAAGGATGACCTGAGTGTCATAGCTACTGTATTCAGGAGGCATGAACAGTATAAACACTTTAGACAGAAAAATGATTCATGTCCGGGAAAGGCTGGGGTGGGAATGGTGAAAAGATTTCATCACAATAATCAGAACAGAGTTTGAGGTGGGTGGCACAGGCCTTTAATCCCAGCATTCAGAAAGCAAAGGCAGGTGGATCTCCGCGAGTTCAAGGCCACCCTGGTCTACAAAGAGAGTTCCAGGACAGCCAGAGCTATTACAGAAACTCTGTCTTGAAGTAAACCAACAAAAACAAATGACAAAAAACAAACAGTCACACAAAATAATCAGAACAGCACAACGAGAAACAAACATTTTCAAGTTTTCCCTTAAATATTTTCAAATACAATTTGCCGGTGAGTGACAGGATAGAGAACACACAGCCATCACCATGAGCTGCAGTTTCACATATTAATCTGCAAGACAGTCCCATCCAGTTGATGAATCATCTAGAACTTCAGTTCTATATTATCGCCACCAAGATGCTTTCTTTGGCCTTATCCTGAACCACCGCCCCAAAATCAATATGCAAGATGTCTGCTCATTTATTTTGTTTGTTTGTGAGTTTTGGGGGTGTTTTTGTTGTTGTTTGTCTATGAAAAAAATCTCTGATAGCCCAGGCTTGCCCCACTCCAGAGTTTATAAAAGGTCTATGACATTTTTCTTTTGTGAAGCTTTCATGATATTAACACATGGGGGCGGGGGGAATGCCAGAGCAGTTGTACAAAATGTGTATTAAATGTTTGTTTTGTTTATCAGTAGTGATTTGTTGGTTTTGTTGTTGTTGTTTTTCTCTTTTGTGGTTCCATTTCTGCACCTACCCACTTCTTAGGATTCCACCAGCAAAAGTCATCCACTCTAGACAGCCTTCCCCAGTGCCCAACAAGGTGTGGACCTCCTGGGACACAGCCCTCCTTATATGACCCTGCCCCGCTGTGGCTCTTCTCTGCACTCTAATGTGCACAAGGCATATTCTTGGCTTTCCACTCTTATGTCTCAGCAATACTGTAATTTTTAGGTTGGAAACTCCTACAGCACAAATTAATATTGTCTCTACATAGATATTTATTAAGACAAATAAATCTGCAGAGAGTGGACTTTCAGAGCTGTTACTGTCGTGCTGTCTTCTACCTTCCACCAGGGGGCACTGTGTCATTCTCTAAAAGGATCCTATCACAAAAAATGGGAACCCATGCAAGCAAGGACAAGGGTCAGCACATTATCTTAAGCCTGCACACCTTGGAGTGGGGTTGTGTGTGTGTGTGTGTGTGTGTGTGTGTGTGTGTGTGTGTGTGTGTGTGTGTGTGTGTGTGTGTGTGTAGGGAAGATTATGAATTATATGAATTAGACAGGTAGGCAGGCAGAAAAAGGGGCCACGGATAGATAATAAATATGAAAAACATCTGGCCAAAGACTCTACCCCACAATGCACCCTACTCAAGCACCGCCGGACAGGTTCAAGGCCTGATAACAGCCATATTTGCCCCAAAGGTGTCAGCCTATCAGTATCCTTGTCTTTGTTCAAATTAACCAACCATAAATTAGGGGAGGAAGACCCCTCAATGACCCTGAAAATTCCTAGCTCTCAAAGAGAGAGCAGATTTTGGGCTCCCCCTCTGCTATGTAGACAAGCTCTCTGTCTGTGTGCTTTGCTGTGTGTGTGTGTGTACTCACCGTTCCTCACCCCTAATAAAAGCCTTCCTTATTGTCTGATTTTGGTTGCCAGGTTTGAGATTTTCTGGCATCCATTTGTTGTGCTTCCTTCTGATTCTTTTTGTTGTTGTTGTTTGTTTTTTGTTTTTTGTTTTTGTTTTTGTTTTTGTTTTTTAAGACAGGATTTCTCTGTGTAGTTTTGGGACCTGTCCTGGATCTCACAGAGACCCACCTAGCTCTGCCTCCCTAGTGCTAGGATTAAAGGCGTGTGCCACCACTGCCTGGCTTCCTTCTAATTCTTTAACTGACAGAGAAACTGAATCTGATCCAGACCCCTAAAGGGTAACACATTTGAGCAGAGTAGGCCTCTTCTCACCGCTACCTGTTTTTCAGATGTCCATGTTGGTGTTTCATTTATGCTTTCTACAAAACCAAAAAACAAACATTAAACGAGTGGATAACTATTATAGTCAATCTTCCTAAATAAAAAGGACATAGTGTCTTTGTCTGTTTGTTGTATGGTCACACTGCTAGCACCCAAAGGTGAAAACAATCCCTACCTCCCCATCTCCCACCACACTGAATTTCCAAATTTCCATTCTGGTCAGAACAGGGAGATTTGGATTCTGATTGTCAAAGTCCCTGCCCTCTGACACTGGCTGTCTCAAACTACTCATACTTACCTTTAACCTGTGATGTGGAAGATTAGACTCCATGCTGTCCACAACATGTGTAAAAGACCCACCCAGTCAGGAGAGAAAGGAGGGAGGCTTGGGAAAACGGGTAAGGAAGTGGAGGTGAAGAACAAGGTGTTGAAGAAAGCATGCTTAGGAAAGAGAATCAAGAAACAGGAAATCCAACATTTCATTAAGGAATAAATGATCTTGGTATGGCTTGAGAAGGAGGCCACCTTCTTGGGGGTCGGCTCTTGGCCAAAGTGTTGGAAGAAGACCAACTGGAAGGTCAGGTCTCCACCCAGGCCAGAGGGTCTACCTTCCAAACCAGCAGCTTTTTTGATTCAAGTGGAAAGACTACCAGTGCCAGAATCTTCTCTTTCTTCATTGCTTTGTTGTTTTGTTTGTTGCTAGAGATGAGGCTTTATACTGTAGCCCAGGCTGCCTTAGAAGTCCAGCCTCAACTCTACCACAACCAACAACCCTTCTCAGCTTCAGATTACAGCTATGAGCCACCATGCCTGGCTTCCAACACTTTTTGATGTGAAACAAGCCATTAAACCTAATTTTCCAAGCTACAAAACTGGTTTTACCTGGCTCACTTGTTGCTAGAGGAGTTACCTTCTGCTATCAGCTGTTAGGCAAAGTGGGGGCAGTGGAGAGGGGAGGGTTGTCCAGGAGTTGAAACACACATGTAAACATAAACTAAACAAAAACATCCTGACTCTACACAGAAAAAAAGGCCCAATTTTAAAATGCTCCTTAGCACTTGGGGGTTTGATAGACTAACCAGAAGGTTGAGGACTATTTCTGCCTGCCTCTGAAACACTAAAGTATGGGGAACTGAGCAAGGAGTGTCTACCTCAAGAAGTAGCTAATTCCTAGAATACCACAGCTACAGATTCATTCTTCTGCTTTCAAGCCTTTGACCCTTGGTAAACATGTACTGAGACAGGTGACCCTTGATGTCTTATCAGATATTTGCATCTAAGTAATACTGATCTTATCAGGCCCCATCCCTTTAAGGAGAAAGAGAGAGAGAGAGAGAGAGAGAGAGAGAGAGAGAGAGAGAGAGAGAGAGAGAGAATCTGGAGAAAAGGTCCTGAAAACCTGGAAGGGAAGAAGGAGGCTGTTTAGAGATCAGTAGCTCTGTGGTTTGATATATAACCTCTGTCAGCCATGCAGAAGTTCATATTTTAATATATTTGTTTTCATTTGTGAATAAAATGAAATAGACGAAAGAAAGACCAGCAGCAGAGATTTTATTAAGATGAAATTCTGTTCCTGAAAATTATCTATTTTCAAAGTTTAGATAATGAGGCCAAAGAAGATAGACTTCATCAATGGCCTGTCTCACCATGGAGCCTCCAGAAAAAGGACCCTTGGGTTTGAAATCCTTGTTAAAGTAGCAATCTCAAGTTCACAGCTCTTATCTGTGTTTCTAAATTCTTTCTCTCTTGTCACTCCACACATATTAGTACCTTTAATATATGTAGAAAAATCTGAAGAACATCTTTTAAATTCATCTGTCGTCAGCCATGATGTCACTGACGATGTCTTGAGCAAGAGTTACTTTATCAGCTTGTATTTGCAACCCAAAGTTCTCTCCCTGGTTGTCCCAGCCATTTTCTGCCTTCAGCTAAAGAAGTTCAGATGCTGGAATGTTACCAAGAAATGAAAAAGAAATATTTAACAGCCTCCCTTTTGTTTAGATTTGATTTCTAGATTAATAAAATAAATTAGATTTTATTAAATATATAAAAATAGATTAATAAAAAATAAAAGAAAAAAATTAAATTATATTTAATGTACAGAATATAGAAGCCGATGCTGACCCCATTGCTATTTGCAAATTTTACCACCACAGCCTGATGGGACTACCAGCATTTTGCAGAAAGGACAGAGCTGAGGGCAGTGTAGTCTGGCTCTTGTTGCACAGACACTAAAACACATTTCTACCCATAAAGGGAAAGAAATAAATGCATCAAGATTCTTTGTAAACATGTAGTGTTTAGCAATGCACTGATAGGCTAGATTTCACAGATCCCCTATAAAATCTAGAACTTAAATGCCACAACGACATAGGTCTATTTGAAAATTGTATCATGGTTAGTCTGTGGTGAACTCTTAGTTGTCTCTATCTGTGATTGGCTACAGCTTTTTTAGGTTGATCAAATGAACTATTAAAAAAATTAACAAAGAATATATAGACTGTGGCAAGGGTCTCGCTATGTGCTCATTGCTTGAATTCATTCCTACTATGCACAAGGGACTGTAATTTACAACACAGAGAGAGCATGGGTTCCGGGAGACCATAGCAGAGAAAAATCATATATGCACAGTTGTGTCATAAGCAAGTGCTTTAGTAGTTCTGCTGTGGGTAGAGCTCTGGCCAGTTTCTGCAGGAGTCATTTCTAAGAGCTAGCTGGTGTTAGAAACAGAGCTGCCCTAGGGCGCACCTGCCCTGTTCCTTTTGTAGAGTCCTCAGCACAACCAAGCTGCTTGTGATCCCAGGAGTCAGTGGAGGAAGGAAAAGCAGCTCTGCCTTTCCATCCTTATCCCTGGCAGGATCCTTGTCAGAAATGAGAGACTAATAACAGAAAGCCGTAAACAACAAAGCAGAGTAAGAGCACATCACTAAATTGATTGAATATTAGTTTGGTCATAGAAGAGTTTAAAGGAAAAGGAAGACAAACCTAAGTGGAAAAAGTTGGATGCTTTTATATTTGGATTGCTGAAGAATGGACAAGCATAGTTAACCATGGCTGAAAAAAGAGAGATGATAAATGTCCAGACTGGAGGAAACACAGCAAGGTGTTATTTGATTCCTCTTGGTGTGCCCCAACCTGGGAATTAAGAACCTGCCTTCCCTGGTTCCAGGTACAGAAATGGTCCTTCACATAAGAGTCTGTGGCTTGCCTCAGAGGAAGGTAGGAAAACCTGCCTATTTCTGCTTTTATCTTTTTCTTCCTTCTTCCTTCCTTCCTTCCTTCCTTCCTTCCTTCCTTCCTTTCTTTTGTTTTCCTTTTTTGAGACTGGGTTTCTCTGCTATGGAATAATCCTTCTGTACACTATGAAAATGTGATAGCCTGTATGCTGTGAATGTGTTGCTCTGATTGGTTAATAAATAAAATGCTAATTAGCCAATAGCCAGGCAGAAACTATAGGCGGGACAAGCAGAGAAGAGAATTCTGGGAACAGGAAGGCTGAGCCAGGAGACGCTGCAAACCTCTGCCACCAGGAGAAGCAAGATGTTAAAGTACCAGTAAGCCACAAGCCACATAGCAACTTATACATCAATAGAAATGGGTTAACTTAAGATATAAGAACTAGATAGCAAGAAGCCTGCCACAGCCATACAGTTTATAAGTAATATAAGTCTCTGTGTGTTTACGTGGGTCTGAGTGGCTGCAGGAGCTGAGTGGACCCAGGAAAACTCCAGCTACACCTGGCTGATAGATAGGCAGGATTTGGGGGGGCAGAGAGAATGCTGGGAAGAAGAAGGGCAGAGTCTGAGGAGTCTTGAGCCAGACTCAGAAGCAATGTAGGAAGTTCATAGATAAGATACACAAGCATTGGGGAAGCACATCAATGAATAGAAACGGGTTAAGTTAAGTTACAAAAGCTAGCTGAAAATGAGCCCAAGCTATCGGCAAAGTGTTTACAATTAATAATAAATCTCTGGGAGCGACTGCAGGAACATAGAAACACTCCACCTACATTTCTCCTTGCAGTCTTGTAGACCAGGCTGGCCATGAACTCAGAAATGTACCAGCCTCTGCCTCCCAAGTGCTGGGGTTAAAGGTGTATGCCACCGTGCTTCTGCTCTTTTATCGATGCCCTTCAGCTTAAAACATTCAAATGCCAAGGGGATATTACTTGGAGGTAACATATCCTGACCCCTCACGCTTGGGAGTATAATTTTGTCACATTTTATTATTTTTCAAAAAGGAATATTATTACATGTCTTTGATTCTACTAAGATGTGTAGATATTTTTTAAATGCTATCCAAATTTAAATATGCATGCCCTATAAATAAAATTGCTTGCCTGTGGTGGTATTGTGTTCCCCCGAAATATTGTGTATGCTAATAAACTTATCTGGGGTCATAGAACAGAACAGCCACAATATTAAACATAGAGGTTAGGCAGTGGTAGCACACGCTTATAATCCTAGCATTCCAGAGGCAGAGATCTACCTGGATCTCTGTGTGTTCAAGGATACAGCCAAGCATGATGACTCATACCTTTAATCCCAGAAAGTGAGCCTTTAATCCCAGGAAGTGAGGGCAGAACGCAAAGAAGTATATAAGGCACGAGGACCAGGAACTAGCCTGGTTAAGCTTTTAGGCTTTGAGCAACAGTTCAGCTGAGAGTCATCCAGTCTGAGGAAACAGGATCACCTGAGGAATTGGCGAGATGAGGAAGCTGTGGCTTGTTCTGCTTCTCTGATCTTTCAGCGTTCACCCCAATACCTGGCTCCAGGTTTGTTTTTATTAAATAAGATCTTTTAAGATTCATGCTACACTTGCCAGTTGAATAGCTTTTAGAAGAGAAAGAATCCATGTACTATGAGTAGAAATGTTGGATGCAAAAATCAATACATTAATTGTGACTTAATAGGGGACAATTTTTTCAGAAGATGGTAGGAAAAATTAGAAGTTCAAATGGAATCAAAGCTTCAAAGAAAGGGGAAAACTGGGAATGGGTCTGTGGTAAAACTTGATGTCAGGTTCATATGACCTTCAATTCTTGGTTATTATTGTTATTGTTTATTTAGTGCAATCGCTATGGGCAGATATTTTAGACAGTTTCAATTTTTCTCTCTACTGAGAATAAGTGAGGAAGAAGAAAACCAACTCAGACCCTCTGAACAACATTAAGTGGCTCAAGACTGACACACCTGAGTAAAGTGTGGAGGAAGGGCATTGATCCACTGCGGTTCAGTAAGAGGTCAGGCTCTACTACTCTGAGAATCTCTAGGTTTTCTTTAGAAGGGGCTGCTTAGGTCTTTAGCTGATACAAAATTTATAAGCAGAAAATCTGAGTCTGATATCCAAATAGAAACTTTAAGAGTACTATCTTGAAAACCCACCTACTTACAATCTTGTAAAACAGCTGGCGGGCTACCCTAGCAGTTCAGCTGCTTAGCCCTGAGACCTAGCTGAGGCCAGCCCATTCATCCAGAACTCTAGAAGCATCTGTACACTCCATGCTCAGGTGCTAAGCCTGGGAAAGGTGGTGTGGTCCTATCCAAACATTTTTAGCATGGGAAGCAACCTCATCCATGCTTCCAAAACCCAGAGAAGAAGTTAGGCAGTTTGTCCTGAGAAGGGCAGAGTCCCAAAGTCTTATCCAGGTGAACTTACCCACCTTTTACAAACCCAGAAAGAGGCCAGGAGCCAAATCAATCCATTCACCATCACAGAAGGTAGCTTACCAGCCTTCCCTGCATGACTCAGCCTGAAGAAAGCCATCTGAAATAAATGAACTATGCTACACACCCATTCTCAATTCCAGGAAAAATAGGAGGAACCATTTGTGAGCTGGTTCTCCTGAATTCTGCACAAAGATACATACTGAGCCTCCCAAATAGATGGATATGCTGTTTGATATGCTAAAGTAGCTCAATCTCTGTAAACACTCAGAATCTTTAAAGGTTATTAGCAACAATTTGGGAGAAGTAGAACAAGTGGGTACATTTCTGAACACATAGAATCTATCAAAACCCAGCCATGAATCTATAGAAAACTTAAACCGATAAAAAGTAATAAGATTGCATCAGCAGTAACCAGCCTCTATAGAGAAGAGTCAGAATCACTGGGCTTTGTTGCTGAATTCTATCAAGTTGTTAAAAACCAGCTAACACCAATTATCTTCAAACTATTCTAAAAAGTTGAAACTTTTAACTTTACTAGCCTGACCTGGATACCAGAGAAGACTCCAACAAAAACAGAACAACATCACTGATCAACATCTACAAAGCTTCTCAACAGGACACAAGCTAAGCAGCCATAGCAAAACCAAACTATATATCAGACCTAAGTGGAATTTATCCAAAAACAGAAGGATGAACCAAGATGCAGAGTTCCAAAGACATAAGACTCATGTTAGTAGAGTGAAGGATAAGCCAGCATGCCCATCTTAGTGATCAGACAGGAGAATTCAATAGAAGCCAATGCTCTGAGGGTTGAAAACTACTAAGAAATTAGATACAGAATGAAGATATCTTAAATAACAAAAGGTATATAAGGCAAAATCAGAGCTGACCTCACATAGAATGCAGAAGGATGAAATTGTTTTCTCTGAGGCTTGGAACAATCAGAATCCTACCACCAATACCACCACCACCTTTTAATATTTAAACAACTGAATATTAGACAGAATTGAGAAAGTAATAACCCAAATAGGAATGGAACAACTAACTGACCATTATTTACAGATGACACACAATATATGATCCCATAGCATACCATAATCATAGTAATCAGAAAAGCACCATGCTGGTCTAAGCCAGCATGTAGGCTACTTACTACAACTGAAGATAAAAATAGGAAAACAAATCTGTAAGCTCACAGACAACTGCTCTCCATGTCAAAACCTAAACAGAAGACATGGGGCCATGAAACCACTAGGAACAAACATGGGGAGAACTTTAAGACATGGGTATGGAAAATGAGCTTTTGGATTAGATGCCAAAATCACAGGCAGTGAAATAAAAAATAAAAAGTGATATTCTCTCAAATCAAGAAGGTCTGGTAAAGAAAATGCTCAAGAAAGCTGAGACATCAGGTAACACTGGGTATTGTTCAGAATTGTGTATCTTCAATCATTCTCATATTTTAATTAATTTCATTGTGCTTGGGGATAAATTACACAATCTTTTGATATGCTATTGAATGTGTTCTGATAGTGTTCTATAGAGGAGTTTTAAAGCATATTTGGGCAAATAATCTAAATGGGCATTTTACAAAATAAGACTTTGGACATTTTGCAAAACAACTTACTCTGTAAGCAGGTGTGATAGCACAAATCCTTAATTCCAGCATTCTGGAGGAAGAGATAGAGACTGGAATATCTGTGAGTTCAAGGTCAGCCTGATCTACATATCAAGTTCCAAGCTAGATAGTCATAAATAAATAAATAAATAAATAAATAAATAAATAAATAAATAAATAAATAGTAAAATACCATCTAGGCATCTAGTGTATAAAAAAAAAACTTCAATATCACTAAATATCTTGACCATGTAAATCAAAATAACTGTTACAATAAGACATCATCACACTCCCAATGAAAATCGTTATAATCAAAAACATATTCAAATGGTAAACACCCTGATTTGATCATCCCACATTGTATACTTGCATTAATTTATCATACCATACCCATAAGCATGCACAATTATACATCCATATACTTCAAAATCTTGCTTTTATAAAAGCACTAGATTGTTCCTTTTAAAAAGATTTATGTATTTATTTTGTATACAGTGTTTTGCCCACATGCCAGAAGAGGGCACCAGAGTGGAATCAAAATGGTTGTGAGCCACCTTATGGTTGTTGGGAATTGAACTCAGGACCTCTGGAAGAGCAGCCAGTGCTCTTAACCTCTGAGCCATCTCTCCAGACCCAGATTAAGTTATTCTTTCAAAAAGTGTAACAATGGGTAAATAAAAATGTGTTTTCTCAAGATATTAGCCTACTTGCATATAAATTAAGCCAAAAACAAAACAGAAAAACTATAATTGTGGAATTTAAGCAGAAATGATAAAACTATTTTTCAGGTTTCTCCCTGGTTCTCCACTGCCCACTCCCCAAAGACCTATACCCAGAATCTTTTCCCCTACCATATCCAAGCTGTGGAGTGTCCCCCATTGAGTCTCATATGAGCCTCAGGAGTGAGATTGCATGCATGTATTTGTGTCTGTGTCTATACAGGTACCTTTGCCATCAGCTTGTAAGCTGCTTGAAGTAAGGGCCTTAGTTTTCCTAGTCTCGCACCAAGGGCCTTACATAGAACTTGGAAAGCCCCACATAATAAATGAATGTTTATTGAATGAATGGCATATACACTATTCCTTATTAGGCAGCAGCCATTTTTTAATTTAGTGATGGAGAATTCTGACCTCTTCCTTTCTGGAGGCCATATCTGTGAACACAAATGTTTGCACACTGCATTTTACTTACTAGGACTTAGTTCTGAGCTGTTTAGTTCTCTTGACAAGAAGTGTGGCTTCTCCCTATTCCCAGCCATTTGCATACCTCCACTGTGACCCTAGCCCTCAAACAGGAGGTTGGAGGGTGGTCCAACTTGCAAGATGGCATCACTTGAGTTTCTCCTTTTTATTCTTTTTTTATTTTATTTTAGAAGCACCATCTCAGGAGAAACAAGCCTTTTATAGAAAATACACTTTTTTTTTTTCAGAGTTACACAGAGATGTGGTAGATGAATAATTCCTCAAAAAAAAAACCATACCCAAAGTCTAATCTAAGCAATCTAGAATGCTACCCTATTTGGTAAAAGGACTTTTTTTCTCAGCATAATTTAGATTTGGCCCTGCAAGCTGTGCCAAGCATTTTCTGGCTTGCTTGCTGAACCAGGGACAGAGCCCAGCGGCTTGTGCTCAGCCTCTGAGCCACGCAGCCCTTGTCCCTTCTGAAATTTTAATTGAAGACAGGGTTTCACTCTGTAACCTAGGTTGGCCTTAAATGATCAGCTGAACCAACTCCTGTCCCAGCCAGTCAAGTACCCAGACTATAGGCTGGACAGGTGGTTACTTCGTTTTTTGTTTTATTAGCCTACACTGACTGTACAAACAATTGACTTGCTTATGACACCTTCATGTACACAGTGTCTCTACTCCTCATCACCCTCTCTTGCTGCCACTCTCTCAAATACTCCGCACTTACTTTCCTGTCACTTTATTTCAAGTGCTTCGTTTGTTTGCTGCATTCTGAGACAAGGTCTCACTCTGAAACCCCAGCTAGCCTGGAACTTGGGGTGATCTTTGGCCTCAGTTTCCCAGCTGTTAAGATTACAGACATGAGCACCATGCCTGGATTTTGACAAGTGGCTTTGTCACAGAGAACTAGAGGGGCATTAGACACGTGTACAAAGGAGAAGACCCTGTGACGACAGAGGCAGAGAACATGCAAGGTCCTGGAACATCTGCAGCGGGGGGAGGGGGAAGGTGGCATAGAACAGATTGCTCCAGAGCCAACCAAAGGAGCGCAGCCTCCTGCACATCTGGGTTGTCACTCTGGTTTCCCTCCCTCCTGAATTTCATCCCGTTTTCAGGCATAGGGTTTTTGGAAATTTGCC
The DNA here is from genome assembly GCF_903995425.1 of Onychomys torridus. NCBI lineage: Eukaryota > Metazoa > Chordata > Mammalia > Rodentia > Cricetidae > Onychomys > Onychomys torridus. The sequence goes on from NC_050444.1 coordinate 98,350,596, forward strand.
ACTGTGTCCTCAGGCAGCACAGCCATGTAGGAATGGACCAGAGGCAAGCAAGCCATCAGTGATTATTACAGCTACTGAAATTGCTGGCATCCCTGTATCCTGATCTATCTCTCTGTCTCTGTCTGTCTCTCTCTTTGTCTCTGTCTCTCTCCTCTGATCTATTCCCTTCAGCTCTCAATTCCAATTTCTGCTAGTATGTTACCTTGTAATTTTACTTTGTCCTTTTTCCTTACATAAATGGTTCCCTAAGGTTTCTCTTTTAATTGTTTCTATGTTGGGATAATTTCTTTTTCTTTTCTTTTTTCTTTTTTTCTTTTGGTTTTTCAAGACAGGGTTTCTCTGTGTAGCACTGGCTGTCCTGGAACTTGCATTGTAGACCAGGCTGGCCTCGAACTCACAGAGATCCACCTGCCTCTGCCTTCCAAGTGCTGGGATTAAAGGTGTGTGCCACCACGCCTGGCTGGGGTAATTTCTATCTCCAGCTACCAGTTCATTCTGTCCTATTTCAAAATCCCCAAACAGTGAAAACAATTGGCCTATCATATCATGGGCTACTTCACATGAAATCCCAGATTTCATGGTACCAATATGGATGACCACAGTTTGTCACATCAGTGAATCTTCCTTCAGATATAACTATAGGTATAATCCCATATATAATGTAGATCTCCCATGTTTCTCATGTTCAGAAAGCATCTGTCAGATATGCTGAGAGAAGAATAATCCAGGCACTGTCATCAACCTTACCACATCACAAGGAATGTCACTTTCCTTCACCCTTTTGTCAAAGCTCTGCATGAGTATCCCTGTAGAGATTTCAACAGTGAAATACTATTGTTTTATGTAATCTATTGTGGAAAGTTCTGAATTTCCAGAAGAAGAAAATGGAAATAACTGGTCGGTTTACAAATAGACTTGCACGTCTATGGGAAAGGTTCAAGTTCCCTGAAAGTGACCTGGCTGGCTGTCTCTAGCCAACTTGTATCCAGTCATGGTATTACATGTTTGTGCTTTCTTGAGGTTATTTTATTAGATTGAACAAGCTGTAAACTTATTTGGGCCAGACAGGATAAAAGGAACTAAGATTCTTCCTTCCCTAGCATTTCCTAAGTAACATTGCATTCAGGATGCAGGAAGTTACAAAAATACTTTAGGGGGTTTCCTGAAGGTGATTTTTAAAAACCAACTTCAATTCAAAAGGCAGCAGCATTTGGCATAGGAGGCTGGAGGCAGGGGATACAATACCGTACACAAAAGCTGAAGCCAATACCGGTAAGGGACAAGGGCCGATGTTCCGCCTTTTGATTCCATCTGCTCCAGCTTAAAAGCTAATTGGAAATGTGTTAGGCACAACACCTGTAGGCCGGGAAGCAAAGACAATGAGCAGAAGGGAAAACAAGATTACTTAAAATTCAATTGACCCGATGTGTTGGTCACAGTACCATCCTTGTGTATATAATCAACCCCCAAATTTGGTGGGTTTCTTTAATCACATTGCCTTGTGCTGTTTCACTTACTGTTCCTTAACTTTTAATAAATAAATGGTGTTTCAAAAATGTATAACTTGTATGGTAAATATCTACCCATGTAAGACTGCACAAGGGGAAATTATGTTCAAACAATCAGATTACTGTGACAAAATATTTAGGTTGCTTTCCAAAATTTTTTTTTACTGTTTCATTTTATATGTATCCTGACAGAGTATGAGATCATTTGAATTTGCTTTCCTTTCATTTCTATAATATGGTCTATGCTAATTATTTCTTTATTGAAGTTTTAGTTATCTGTATATGGGGAGAAGTGTGCAGGTGAGTGCAGTGCTCACAGAGACCAGAACTGTATGATGAATATCCTGAAGCCACCTGATGTGGCTGCTGGAAACTCTGTGCCCACCTCCCCAAAGCTCTATTTGCCTAGAAAGTTGAAACTAAAAATGGAGGCTTCCACTGGAACTGTTCATCTACCTCACATCCCTCTCTCTCTCTCTCTCTCTCTTAGTTTAATTGTATCACTCTTTTGCCTGCATATTTGTCTGTTTTCATGGGTATTCCTGGTGCCCATAGAAGCCAGAACTGGACATCTATCTGATTGATCCCCAGAACTGGAGTTACAGATGTTTGTGAGCCACCATGAGGGTGCTGGGAATTGAACCTGGGTGCTCTGACCTCCAGAGCCATCTCTCCAAATCAATTGTATCCATTTTTCTCTGTGAAAACAAAACAAACAAACAACAACAACAAAACCCACTCCTAACAGAAGGCCTGTCCTTAGAAAACCAACTTGCTTGAAAATCAATTAAAACGGAAAGAATTTTGTGGATTTTATTTTCTTATTTAGAAATCCATGTTTTTATAACAACTAGTTTTAAATCTAGTAGACTGAATATGGATCTGTTTGGACTTTAAGATTCTTACATTCCTATTGAAAATTGACTTCAATTTGACTTTGTAACAGAAATCTGTGAAGACATTAAACACCCCCCCCCCCCGTTTATATATGTTGTTAAATCTATTGTGCTTCATAGTGTCCAATACGAGAACCTGGGAACCCAATTTTATTGCAAGTCAAGTCTTCAGTTTGTTGCCACTGGCACCAAGGCTCAGGTTTTGTGCTGCCTCAGGAATGTTCTAGAGAACTATGAGAAGAAGGCTTGGTAGCAGTGTGTGCTTCTGCGCATGTTTTACAGCCCTCAGACAACTCCCTGATTACTTATCTGGAGTCATACTATCTCTGCTTAACAACCGTTTTTTCTTATATTGTCATTCCATGCTACTATGTAGCTTGTTATTTCTTTAACTACCAATAAAGATTAAAACTTGATTCAAGGGGATTACAGACGGGAAGGAGGGCAGGGGTGAGTTAGACAGTGTAAGTGGGCTAACAACATTTGGAAACTGGACCTTAGTCACTGAATGGAAACATGTACCTCTTTTGAAAGGGTGGTGTGAGGAGGAAGTAAGAAGCTGGAAGGCGTGTTGACTCACCAGGACAGAGCATTGCTGTCTGTATGACTGCCCGAAGACTTCAGAGTTCTAATTCAAGTCCCTCTCCCTTTCCATGAAGTAAAACTCAGAAACCAAACCACTTTAAAGATTTCTAAATTAATTTTTAATTCTTTTAAAAGTGTTTTATTTTATTTATAAGCATTAGTGACTCGCCTATATGTTTGTAAGTACATCATATGCATGCCTAGTACACACGGAGGCCAGATAGGGGCCTCACTGTAGATGCTGTAAACCGAACCTGGGATGGCAGGAAGAGCATCTAGTGCTATCTGGCTGAGCCCACTCAGCTATCTCTCTGGGGCCTTTTTATTTTATTTTTATTCTTGAGAATTTCATAGATGTATATAGTGAAACATATGGTATTCTCCCCTGCCCAACCTCCCCAACATGACCCCTCCTAACTTCATGTCCTATTTTCTTTTGTTGATATCCCATAATATTCCAAATCAGTATATGTATATGACTGTAGAGCCATCACTAAATCACTAGCTAGGGAAAGCTACCAGAGATCACACATTGAAAAAAAAAAAATTTAGACAGGCAGTGGTTACAAACACCTTTAATTCCAACACTTGGAGGGCAGAGGAAGGCAGATCTCTGTGAGGTCAAGGCCAGCCTGGTCTACAGAGAGAGTTCCAGGACAGACAAGGCTACACAGAGGAACCCTGTCTTGAAAAACCTAAATAAATAACAAATTAAAAAATAAAATGAAAAGAATGATTCTCCTCCCAAAGTAGCAATGAACTGCAGATAACGTCTCAGTAGGGTGTGGTGCCTGGAGAACTTATCCTCCGTCTCTGCCAGAAGTGTGTCTGAATGCATCTTCTTTCAAAGATACCTTTCATTTCTGACATTCTCATTCTAAATACAAGTAACAAAACAAAACAAAACAAACATGAAAATCTATTCAGTTTAGTCCAAATGAAATATATTATGAGTCAATTAAATCATTTTTTAACTTATCTGTCAATTGTGTAGCAGTATTTCAGACTTTTTAATGGCTATAAAGTCCTCATTAAACAGAACATTAAAAATATCACATGAGAGCATTTTATTCTTATGATCGTCTATGAAAACAATACAAAAATGTACTAGAAATTTAGAACCAACATTAAAATTTTCCAATCATAGTAGCAACCACATACTCTTTAAAAACAGACTGTATGAACAGAAAGTGGAATTGATTCAGTGTGAAAGTAAATTTTAGTTTATACAAAAGATTCTTGGAGGTTCCGACATAGATCCTAAAGAAATATACCCAGAGGATCCAACAAGGAAAGCCTGTATTTGTTCATCTAGGGAAGATACTAAAACCCAGAGAGTAACTTAACTGTGGTGGTCAGGTAAATCTTCTGGACACGTGATAGCTTATATTTGAACAACCCCCAAACCAGAGAGCTAGGTAGACAAGCTGGGGGCAGAGCATTCCAGAGAGGGTGGGGCATGTAAAACTCGCCAGGTATGTGGCCTTTTCAGAGACACATGGGTGGAATGGAGTATCTGGAAAGACAAACCAGGCCATCAAGCAGTCTTAGAATTTACAAGCCACAGATCATAGCAAAGCACAGGAGGAAAATACTGAAAGATTTCAAGCAAACTACACAGTACAGACACATTTTGAGAAAAGTTGCCTTGCTGTTAAACAGGGAACAGGGAGGAGTGAGGGACCAGGATAGGTCAAAGACCAGCAGAGACAGCCCGGGAACAATCCACAGCAAAGTAATAACTGCAGGGGAAGAGGGCAACATTCAAAAGAAAAGAGGATTGTATCTGAGAAAATTCAGAATCACTAAGACTTGGTGATGGGGGAATGCTTAAATAAATTGGACAATCAGAAATTCCCCTTAGTTTTCAGGGTTGTCTAACTGGGTGGTTGACAATATTTCTGAGATACATGACACTGTTGTTAGTAGTTATGTAGCGCTAGGAACATGTCCCGAACACGACAAGACCACGGGGAGTTTTATTAAGAGGATAGAGGTGACAGGCCTGGGTGAAACACACGTGGGGAGAGAGGAGAGAGAGACCTGAGAGCCTCGCGCAAGATTGGCGCCGGCTTTTAAGGTTGGGCCGCACGATTGCGTCACAGGACTCCTGTGGGTAACTCCACGATGGTGTAGATTACATGGCTTGCGCGGCCGCTGTACGCAACCACGTAAGGCCACAAGCGTCCCCCCGGTCCCGCCGAGATGTCTGACCCGGAGATGGCTATTCTACACCGGAAATAGTTAGGCGGTCCGCCGGGCAAGCCCAACCGTGTAATTGTCTATCAACTGTATATGAAGAAATAAGAGGGATGAGAAACACAGTAATTATATTTCTTAATTTCCTAATAAGTCATCTGTGCAAATATTATTGGAATCATAAACAGAATAATGTACAGATAATACTAGGAGGTAAGGGGAGAATTTAGCTGACCGTGGTGTTGATCTAAAGCATTTGGAGGCTTTTTTTTAGCTTGGACATGTCTGTCATTTAATGGAAGCTTGTTCCCACAGTTAGTTGGAACCTTCAGTGCTAACTGTCTGTCTGTAATGGCCTGATTGTGGTCCTGCTCACAACTCACATTCCCAGTAGGGACCTGTGCTTTGGTTACTATTAGCCCTAAACCCTGAGGCAGTGTGCTGGAATAAATAGGGAGTGTCAGGAGAAGACCCTTATTAACTAGTTATGACAACATCTACCCACCCTATGACTTCATTTGGCTCTAATGGAAGGGAGAGTAAGTGAGTGGATGTCACTCTTGGGCTGTCTGGCTGAAAAAAAATGTGAATCTAAACATTTATTTTACACTTAAAGGGGTATGCCAGGAAAACTATGGGAAGTGAAATTCTCTACATGTTGATTCTGGAAAATTTCAATGTAGAGCAAAATTGGAAAAAACTAGAGTATTTCCTGCCTCTCCCACCTAAGTTCACTAACTAACAGCACTGTAAAAGTGGCTTATGCTAATTCATTTAACCACTCCTCCATCCATGCATTTAGCTCAGCATTTAATAGGTTTCAGAGTAATTATGGGTATCCACACACAGCCTACCAGGTATTTTGGCATGCTTAATGTCGAGTAGAACTCCTTTTTTTTATTTCCAGTAAAGTTATATGCACAAAATGTGAAATTCTTCAGTGTACATTCACTGTACTTTTGAAAAATGTGTTCCTCTGTGTAAGGCAAAGCCCTGCCAAAGAGAAACCATGACCACCACCCAAGAAATACTCCTCACACTCTCTTCAACTCCGTCCCTGCCTGCCTTCCTCCAGGAAGCCACTCATCTGCATTTCTTAATTCTAGGATTTCATCCACGGGATTTCAGATATTAAGCTTAACTGTTTAGTCTGTTGCTTTCTGGGTTTATTTACCAATCAGCATGAGTCTCCCACTTCCCTCTAAAATTTGTAAATACTTTTGGCTATTGAATTGTAAGTAGATGAATGCACTCCTTGTGTGTGGATTAAGGCAATGATCAAGGTTCTTTTAATTTTCATTTTCAATATGAAGGTCCAGCACTCCAGCACTATTTGTTGGAAGATTTCCCTTCTCCAGAAGCAACCTCTTTCCCAGTATCTCTTGTTTCCCTGGAGTGGCTCTTCTTGAAAATGCTCTTGGTTTTGCCTAACTACCGGCTTGTTTGCTTGTTTTCTTACTTTATGTGACTGTTGTAACACCTGCCTCATCTTCAGCAAGGCAAGTCACAGCAGAGCAGTTCAGTCTGGCCCAGGCTGCCCTTCCCCTCGCTCAGACAAAGGCTGTTATGTACAGGGTAGAGGAGCTGCTCTACCCACTCTGATGATTCAGAGATGCGGGAAGCGATTGTGCTTGGTTCTCACAGCACTCACAGTGTTGATTCTGTGGCTCAGTTCCCCGCCAGGCAAACTGCCTCATGAATCTGAGAAAGTAGTTCCAGAGAAATCCCTGTTTTGTCCACTTTTCTCACTTGCACACACTATCACATTTCCCTGTAAAGCCTATATCCTGAAGTCAGAGGGGTTCTATTATTCTCAAACAGAAGCTTTTCTTCAGCCCCTTCAAGTGGTAAGTGCCCCCCTTGAAGCACACCCATGGTACTTGACACATCACTTTATTTTTTTATTTTTCTTCTTACTCATCCTATGTTCTTCTTTCCCTTCATACCCGAGTCTCTGGTAAGATCAACCTATTTGTCTTTCTTTGCTCTCTGGCACATTGAAACAACTTCCACGATAGACTTGAAGAAACATAACTCCTGAATTTCCAGCAGCCATTAACTGTCAACAGTTTCTCAGTTAGGGGTGAGATCTCATGTGTGCCTCCATCATTCATGCTGGAATGTTGAAGGTCTACATAATGCATAGGTGACACCAGTTGCTATGGGTTCATCAGTGCATGGCTATGTCATGTCTAGACGATAATGTTTCACTGCATATCTGGCCTTCCTCTGGCCCTGTCTTTTCCACTTGTCTCCTGAGTTATTTCCTGAGCTTTGAATAAAGGCAGTTGTGATGATAATGATGTCCAAATTTGGGCTGATTTTCTGGCTTAATTATGTTATTATGTGAGGATAAATTTCACATGAATCAATTCTTTTACATTTGTTAAATTTTGATTCCAATTCAGGATCTAGTTTTCTTGCTGACCATTTATTGGGCACCAGAAAGAGCTTCTTTCACTGAGGGATGGAGTTTCCTATGGATGTTATTGAAGTTTCTTGGCTGGATGTGGTGACTGTTTCTTTCATGTTCTTGCTTTCTTTGTATCATCTTTTTTTCTTTTTTTCTTTCCTGTTTGTTTTTTGTTTGTTTGAGACAGTCTTGTTAATCCCACTGATGCAAAGAGAAAGACCACTGACCCAAATCATTGCCAAATTAATTAAAGCAAGCTTTATTCACATACATGGCTGTCTTGCCCTGAGGCAGGGTTGAAGAGATCAGCTCCGGTTGTGCGGAAGATAAAGTATTTATAGCTCAGGAGTAGAGGGTTTCCAAATGGAGGATTTGGCAGGTAAATAGATGATGTTATGGAAGCAGAACATAAGCATGACAAGTTAGTGACAATAATTTTCTGAAACAAAGACATGATTCCAAGGTGGTCCTAACAAGATGGCCATGTAATCCTCCTGAAACAAAGACATGGTTGTCATTTCCTGGAACTGGCAGTACAGAACCATTTGTATTTAAGGATACAGATGGGGCATAGCCCAAGCCTTGAGAAACAGATTCAATCATAAATGAAATGAATCTAATTTGTCTTTTCTATAAGATGGCTTTCAAGCATAAGATGGAGGCAGGCTGATTTATCAGTCTCTCTGAATAACCCTGGCTGTCCTAGAGCTTACTCTGTAGACCAGGCTAGCCTCAAACTCACAGAGACCCACCTGCCCCTGCCTCCCAAGTGCTGGGATTGAAGGCATGTGTCACCACCTGACCCTTTCTGTGTCATCTTGCTGCATGTGTTACTAAGAGGCAAATACTGATGACTTCAGAAATATAATTATAGATTTGCCTTTTTTATTATTTTGTGTTTATCAGTTATTTTCCACTTATTTTTAATTTTTGTTGTTAAATTGTATGCATTTAGAGTTGCCACATCCTCTTGGTGAAATTTACCTGTTCATCATTATGTGGGTCACCTCCTCTCGCTCTCTTCTTTCTCTCTCTACCCCCCATCCCCTACCTCTCTAACCTCCCTCCACTGGAAGATATTCCTTGATATGAATCCTGCTGTGATGTGAATGACTCTCTTCAAGCTATTCTTTGATTTTCATTTGAACTGTACATCTTCCTTTGTACTTTTACCTTATATAATCTTTTAAAATCCTACGGTGAAAGCTGACTTGCTATTTTATGAATCTGGTCAGGTTCTCCCACATTTGACTCACAACTCCGACTTATGGTTTCAATATCTGATATCTTCCATTGTTCAATGCTTTTGGAGTGCTAACAGTGACTCTGCATTATGGTTCTGTTGTCAAAGACTCGGCTCTATGCTCTTGAACATCAGACCCAAGCTTGACTGGGGATGAGCCAAAGGTTTATGCCAGTTTGTAGAATCACTTTCCCCTGCTGCTTCTGTTAGTTTCTCCCAGCATTTCCAGCTTTCAGGGTCCTCCTTCTAGTCTTGACCTAGAGAGACATGGCGTTAGCTTGTATTGAACATCTCTTGCCACTGAGTTCACATTAAGTTAAAGGAGAGAAAGGAGTCATGGAGCATCTCTCCACTCTCTCTCCTTCACTAGCCATGAAATGCACACATACTGACTGAGTCCCCATCAAAACAGGCATCAACACAGATTTGGCTGAATTGCCTTTCCCTGTTCTTGTGAGGACCTAGTCAGAAGAATCCCTTCCTTAGAGCTGTGTGTGTGTTTGGAGCTGACACAATCATCACTTTGCCTGAACCTAGTGCTTCAAAACATCCGAACAGATACAGGCTTACAAAGAAGAATTGGAAGAACGGAAGGAAACTACAGATGAACAGGAAGCAGAAGACACAGTTTTTCCCAGTCTTCCTGTCCCAGGGGCTGATTTAGTTTTATTAAAGGGAAAAGCTATTTTTAAATTACATTTATTTATGTACCTAATGTATGTATGGGTATACATTCCTCCATGCCCTCTTCTGCATATGTGTAAGTGTATGTGTGTGTATGTGTGTGTGTGTATCTGCAAGTACACACCCTCCTGCCTACATCACCGCTCTTGTGAGGAGGTCAGAGAATCACTTGCAGGCTCTCTCCTTCTACCATGTAGGTCTGGAGAATCAAGTTGAAAACTTCTGGCTTGGCGGCAAACACCTTTACTACTGAGCCACCTTGCCAGCTCAAGAGAAAGATTTCTTTGGAGTTCTTGCTGTTTTTAACCCAGGTATGGATTCATATTTAGGCTTCATTGTAGTCTAACCAGGAACTCAGTGTGAGACCATCTGTGTCTTTGTTTCCTCTTTTTAAAATGTTGTTGTTATTATTCATTTTTGTTTGTGTTTGAGTTCTCACTGTGTAGCTCTGGTTGTCCTGGAACTTGTTGGGTAGACCAGATTGGCCTTGAACTCAATAGGAATTCTGCTTCTGCTTCCAAAGTGCGGGGATTGAAACATGCCCGGCTGGCTGGCTTGTTCTCTCTCTCTCTCTCTCTCTCTCTCTCTCTCGAGAGAGAGAGAGAGAGAGATATTTATTTATTTATTTATTTATTTATTTATTTATTTATTTATTTATTTATTTTTCATTTCTTAGTGCATCTACTACCATCTCTAGGTGCTCAGAGAGTTGCTCCACCAGTTCTTGTGGGTTTGCGTTCTATTCAGAGGGACTGGTTCTGTTCCGATTAGGAATGCTTACTCCACTTTTATCCTGACACACAAAATACAATTTTCAAAGTAATTTACAAAATTGTGTTGCCTCTTATAAATTATGTCTTTTGCTTTACACATTATTAATCCTTACTATGAATCTGTTCAGGTTATGTACATCCACCATAACTCTATCTTTTTTATTATTTTCATAAACTGCCTCTCAAATTTTATTTAAGATCATTCCTGCTCAGAATCTGCTTCTCTATTAGCATTTAAAATACACATTGTCTATAGGAAGATGAGAAAGCTAAGTTCATATCAAGATTCTGATTGCTGGGTATACTATGAAGACTACATTATATTGAGAGAATTACATTTATCTGAATTTTAATGGCAGTTACAGTCAGCTTGTATTCCTAACACAGCTGAAGAGGGACAGGTTTACTCAGTTGTGCATTTGTAGAGTCTGGGATAGCGGGGGACAATTAGTGTACACACACCACAAGATGGATGTTTGGAAAGAGTACCCTCTTCATCAAAGATAAAGTATAACTAATGAATGTAAATGGGTCATCAAACGCCCAATTCATCTTATCTAGAGTATTGATATACTCAATAAGTATAAACAAATTTAAATTGATTCAAAATGCCGAGGAAATTACTCCATTAACTCCTAGGCATTTTGGGAAAACTGTTAAATGCCCCTTTTACAGGCTGAAATTCAAGTGATTTTTGATATGTAGGAACATTTTTTATTAGTTTTTCTTTCAAGAAATCCCATGTATTCCAGCAGACTTCAAACACTATGCAGCCAAGGATGACCCTGAGCTGCTGATTGTCCTGCCTGATCCTCCTGAATGCTGGGATGATAGATGTGTTACACTGTGCCTGCTTTTTGCAATAAGGTCTTCCCTCTGTTTCGAAGACCACCTACACACTTGACACTTTTAGATGAAATGAATAAACTAGACTTTCTAGACTTTATTTGACTTTTTTCAGTGCTGAACTTTTTTGTTTCAAACTTGTTCCTTGACAAACTAGAATATTGGTTCTCAATCTTCCTAATGTTGTGGCCCTTTAATACAGTTCCTTGTGTTGTGGTGGCCCACTACCATAAAATTATTCCATTGCTACTTCGTAACTGTAATTTTGCTACTGTTATGAATTTAATGTAAGTATCTGTTATGAAGGATATCTGATATGCTACCCCCAGAGGAGTCACAACCCACAGGTAGAGAACTGGCTGAACTACAGGGAACTCTGATAAGCTTCAAAGGTGACCGAAGTGTCTAATTCTGTGATTCTGGACCTTGACCAATTTTCAGTGTTTCATTTCTTTTGTGGAAGCTGTAGCCCTGTCTTTCAGCTTCAAGTTGGTCCATACCTTCAACTTCCTTCCTTCTCCTTTTCCTCTTTAATCCTATCAAATTAGTCCAACATCAAAGAAGCTGGCTTTTTGCCGATACTTTAGCTCTGTGGGGGGCTGTTGGAAAACATAGCTCTACTGTTTATGCTCCTCGCAGAGCGTTTGCGTTTTTAAATGAGCATGCCAAGACAGGTTAGTTCTTTATCTTAAGAAGGAACCCTACTTTTATTTATTTCAGTATGCTAACACAAGGGCCAAGGGGCCAGTATGAAGCAGAGGCCCCTGGAAAATAAAAGGTATCCCTCCTGCTAAGACTCAAAAGTATTTTGACTTTGATTGGGTGATATGAACTGAGGTGGAGATCCCTGGCAGTGAGGAGGGCACTGTGTATAATACTCTAAGGGAAATAATTATAAAATCAGAGAAGTGGGCAACAGAAAATGATCATGTTTTCTTCAAATGCATCTTCAGTTTGCCCCTGAATCTGAGTGCATCAAATCAAAGGCACTGGTTTGCTCTATAGCTGTTGGGTTTTGTTGTTGTTGTTGTTTTAAAGTTAATTTTCTTTAGTAAAAAATCTCCAAGTTGATTTTATTTACTTATTTTATTTTATTTTATTATGTTTTTTTGAGACAGGGCTTCTCTGTGGTGTTTTGGTGCCTGTCCTAGATCTCACTTTGTAGACCAGGCTGGCCTCGAACTCAGAGATCCACCTGCCTCTGCCTCCCAAGTGCTGGGATTAAAGGCGTGTGCCACCACCACCCAGCTAGTTCTTATATTTTAAATTAACCCATTTCTATAAATCTATACCTTGCCACGTGGCTCATGGCTTACCGGTATCCTTACATCTTGCTTCTCATGGCAGCAGCAATGTCTCCTGACTCAGCCTTCCACCCCCAGAATTCTCCTCTCTGCTTATGCTGCCTATACTATATTTCCTGCCTGGCTACTGGCCAGTCAGTGTTTTATTTATCAATCAATCAGAGCAACACATATTAACAGCATACAGAAAGACATCCCCATCACAGCTGCCTGCCAAGTCAGATGTAGAACCGATGGCTACCTCTCCAGCACTATATCTGCCTTCATTCTGGCATGCTCCCTGTCATGGTGATAATGGACTGAATCTCTGAAACTGTAAGCAAGACACCATAATTAAATGTTTTCCTTTGCAAGATTTGCATTGTCATGGTGTCTCAACATAGCAATAAAACCCAAACGAAGACACTCACGAACACATTGTACCATAGAACTTCTTTCATAAAATTACACAAGTGTTGATTGAGCAACAATCAAAGCAAGCACCAAAATAGATTTGGTTGAATTGGTCCCTGTGCTTGTGAGGGCTTGGTAGATGGAGCTATATCCTGAATCTCCCATGCCTTCACCAGACTAAACACTAAACTCCTCACCTTTTCCAACATCTTTTGGTTACAAACATTAGTTTAGTGCTTTATTTTACTAGCAGGAAGTGGTTGTGATATCAGTTCCTCTTTGCCTCATGGTTTCTCCTGATCTCTGCATCACTGTCTCTGTCTCCCCCAACCCCAATCCCTGAGCATTCCAGTGTTCTTGTTTTGTCTTTTCCAGAGCAGTGAAGTAGATTGAAGCCTAAGTAAGCTCTGAGATTCTATGTGTATCTCTGAGGGGAAATACATAAGCAAACACATATCATCAGCCTTATTATTTAACTATTAATAATTGTCAGTGATGTAGGGCTTGGAGTACTGTAGACAGCACATGAGAATTGCATTTGAAGTCAGATATAAATAGTTTGCTTCTAGATGACCTTGAACAAGCTGTTTTACATTTCTATGATGTATGTCTGTCCTCCTCATTTGCTGAATAGCAGAATGACAGTTTGAAGCCACCGAAATAAGATGTGTGAAATGTCTGCAACTTAGCAAGTAGCCAAAGCAGTGGTAACAACCAAGAGAACAGCTTCATGGCTGAAACAGCACTAAAATCTGTTATTGTAAATGGCTCTGTCTCACCCAAACAGGCAGCAAGGCTAGGGCATGACTCAGTCCACCGACATCTGTAACCAAACTCAGATTATGCCATATAAAACACACAATAAACATCTACTGGGCCTTCTTTTTCAGCACGGGCCAAATTCTGGAAGCAAGCAGAGAATAGGCCCCTCTGGCCTTCTTTTCTCAGTAGAAGGAAAAGGAAATTAATTTTCCACACTTTTCCATACTTCTTATGTCTTCAATTAGTGACAAGCTTTTTTTTCAAAAAAGGTTCTGAATGTCAACTTTCTACATCTTCCTAGTCAGCTCAGCAATCTCACCTAGAAAAAAAAAAAGAGGATTTTTTTTGCTGTTTTTGTTTTGTATTTTGGTTTTTTTGTTTGTTTGTTTGTTTTTACTTTTACTTGTGTTTTAGTAAAGAAAGAAAAATTACTGGTAGTCTGAAGAGAAGGAGTTTAGAGCAAATGACTGACAGAAGTGAGGGTGTGTAGGGGATGTCATACACCCATTTGCTTAAATACTAGATAGTCTTCATTTCTCCTGGTACCCTCTGGGTGACCTCGCAGGTGCTTACTATCTGGCCTGAAACAATATAAACTGTGAATAAAGCATAATGGTAGAAATCTTCATGTTTAATCCACCCTGGTTCAACTTCCCTGTTTTGTGACAGGGAGATGGGTCATAATCTCTACAACAAAATATGTCCCAAGAGGCAGAAACACAATACTTAGTACACTGTCACCCCTTTCTGCCAGAGGGAGAGGGAAAGAGAATGAAAGGGGGTAGGGGGAGGGAGGAGGAGGGAGACTGAGTCTACAAAGTAGATGGTGCTTTTCGTGACTGAAGTCAAACAAAACACAAACAATGGCTGGATCACTATGACAACAGAGTCCATGCCTTGGTTTCAGGGAAGTTTTGGCAGCTGACTGTAATCTAAAGTGTTTGCTTTGCTACCTTATGTCACGTGAGCAGCACTGAAGGCCTCTAAAGGTGTGCCTTGGCTGTTTAAGAGTCCACTCATCCTGTGTTACACACACACACACACACACACACACACACACACACACACACACACACATCAGGCCACAGAGAATGAGGAGCACACAGAGCTGAGCCTCTCACAAATGTCAGGAGGAATCTTGAGGCTCTTCTCCCTCCTGTGAGCCATGGAAATCTTGTGTGGTCATCCTCTTTTCCTTCCTTGCTTTTCTTCCTCCCTTCTTCTCTTCCTTCCTCCCTCCTTCCCATTCTCTCATTTCCTTTATTACATTCTTCTCCTCTTGAGAGAATGTTACTCTGAGTAGCCTATGCTCAAACTCAGCATTCTATTTCAGCCTTCTGAAAGCCTCTGTAATTACAACCATGCACCAGCACCTTACCTAGCTCCAGAGAGGCCAGCTTTCCTAAGCAAGGTACTAGCCAGAGTTAACTTAAGCAACCAGTTAGTCCTATCATATGTGTGCAATTAGCTTCATAGTAGAAATGACAAAAGTCAGATTTATAGACGTTAAGCAATTTATATCAAAGTCACAGGAGAGCTTGAAGCATGGATGCTCTGAAATCCAATTATATTCTTTCCAGTTTAGTCCTTTCTATGACTTTCATTTTTGCATTCAAGAGCAGAATTTAGAAAAGTGATAATTAGGAAACATCATTGTCTAAGAAATATTTTATGAAGGCAAATAATAACATTAAGGATAGTAGTACTATTGTTGGTAATCTCCACCTGTATGTACAGTATTTGAATATAAATTAATTCTCTGAATACTTCTGAAAGCTGATAGTTGCATTTGAAAAGCAAATAATGTCTCGCATAGATAGCTCCAAGGAATTTTAATGGAAAGTGGGAAGTAAATTGATATGCTAGCAGGTCACATTGAAGAAACTCCTAACGCCATTGAAAAAAAAAACTTGATGGGTTACTTAATCTATAATATGTATTGGCTTTCCCTACAGTAGAAACAAAACAAAATTGTAAAGCTTAAAGGTGAGTTGTAAAAGAATTCATGTTTCAGTAGTGCTCATTACAATATGGTTATCTGTAGTAAGTTTAGTGTGGATATGTAATCAAGTAACAGTCTTCAATTGCTTAGATCAGTTCTTATAGACAGAGATAAAAACAAACCAGACTTGTGAAGAGTTGTTGAGACACAATTTATTTATAGACAAAAAGAAATTGCATTAAAATATAGAATTGATTCTGGGAAACACCATTCCCCTACTTAACCACTAGTGTGAGTTCTCTCCACCCCCTGCCCAAGCCCTGGTTATCCTGGGAGGCCTTCTCTATACTTTCTAGCACATACCTCCCTCCCTTGGCTGCTTTCTGAGCTACATCTTTCTGAATTAGCATTACGTGTACGAATTTTTAAAACACAATCTACTTTCTCAACTAGACTGTAAGCCTTTTGACCAGGAGCCATGTATTATTCCTTCCTACATTGTCAAGGCCAGATGCTTCATTTTGAACAGTAGAAGTCCTACTGACCCCTGCATTCCAGTTGTCTTATGAGTTCTGATAACAGTGAGCCAAGTATGGACTCAGGTTGGAGCAGAACACTGAACTGAGGCTGTAATGTTGCAGGTTGAGTTCACTTGACTGTGAATTCTTGAAGCACATAAATCAGCTCTTCTTTACGTTTTTTTCTCTTATTGTTATTGTGCTATAATAATGCCGGACACCTACAGGACTCTGGTGTGGGAGGAAAGGAAAGAAGAAATGGAAGGAAAGAAGGGAGAAAGGGGGAAATAGGAGAGAGGAAGAGAGACTAGAAAAGAGGAAGAATGGGCTTGGGGTGGTGAAGAATGGATTATACATGAGTAAGAAGTAGGAATTCTGGGCGAGAGGACATTATCAGCAAGGCCCTAAGCCATTCTCCTGGAACAAGAAACTGACTTAGAGTGCCCTTGGCCATTATGTTGAATGACTAAAATATGTGTCATGCTCTGGAATCCAAGCTGTAGCCATTGCAGTGTTGGGGGTAGGAGTAATTTTGGATTAAGGTAAGAGGCAATGGAGGCACTTACATCTTTTGAAAGCCATAAAAAATATTTTTAAAATAAAGTACCCAGAGAAGTCAGGCAGTTGTGGCAAACACCTTAATCCCAGCACTTGGAAGGCAGAGGCAGGTGGGTCTCTATGAGTTCAAGGCCAACCTGGTCTATAGAGTGAGTTCTAGGACAGCCAGGGCTATAAAGAGAGACCCTGTCTCTAAAAACAAACAACAACAAAAAAATGTACTTAAAGACAGTATCTTGTAAGTTAGATGAGAAGAACATTTCACATTTATCAAGGAAAAAGCAGTTAGGATCCAGATGTAATCACAGGCTGATGAGCCTAAACTACAGTAGCCTCTCCAGAATAGAAAGCATCAGTTCAGTTGGGCAACTACTGAATACAGTGAAAATAGAAAGATACTGAGCTCACAGATCTCAGGACCAGCAATTAAAACAGGAAGTACAGGATACAGGCTGAGAAAAGTGAGAAACTCAATTTTGCACAAGATGATTTTATGAAGTGATAGATAGTGCAGATGATGCTGTGGATTTCAGAGACAGAGACAAAGAAACGAACCAAAGCCAGGTGCCTGGGAGCAACATGGAGATGAGCCCCTAACAGGGACAAATGAGGAGGAGACAATGATGCTGAATTGTCACTTTCATTAAATTGCTCACAACTCTGGGTGCTTTTGTTTCCTAAAATATTGATGAGACACATTAACTTCTGTTATGATTATCATGATATAAGGATGAAACAAAATGATGATTATTACAGTTTGGGGATATTGTCAAACCTTATGCAAGTGGAATTCAGAAATCACAGAAATGCTGTGCGTATTTGCCTAACCCAGGTAAAGATGGTATATGTCTTTTAGGAGATCTTACAAAAAAGAATCCTTGTTCATGTCTATTTTCCAAGCAGGCTGGATGGAGGTACAGCTTGGTGTCAGAGTGTGGACACTGAGTAGGACTCCTACCACAGCATAAAAATGATCAGAAAAGGAGTAGAACAAAGCTACACACAACACAGAACTCTTTCTCTGAAAAGAAGATGCAGAAACAAAACAAATCCTAGGATTAGTTGAGCTTTTTCCTATCAACTAAGTACTTGACTCTTTTTAAAAATTGTATTTTATTTAATGTGTATCTATGTGAGCCCCTATCTCACATATGTTGTACAGGTACCCACTGAGGCCAGAGAGGGTATGAGATCCCCTGGAGTTGGAGTAACAGGCAGTTGTGAGCTACCTGACATGGGTGCTAGAACAAAAACTCAGGTCTTCTTCGAGAGTAGCAAGCACTCTCAGTTACTCAGCCATCTAGCTCTCTAGCCCAAAGTTCAGTGATTCTTTGTGTAATTTGTTTTATTTGAGGTGTGGCACTGGGATGTGTGTGGTGGCAGGTGGTGTGTCATGCAACTCTAGATGGCCTGGAATTTGTTATGTAGACTAGGTTAGCCAAGAATTCACAGAGCTTATACCTACCTGTCTCGTGAGTTCCTGACCCTCATTTCATTACTATAAAATCATAAGACATTCCCTCTACTCACTGAACAGATGTGTTCTACAAGGGTTTATAAACACAAGAACAGAGACTCCAAGTGGGTGAAGAAGGACAGAAAGGCTCTGGGTGCCCGAATTATGTGGTATTCTCAGTCACAACACAACTGCAAAGAGTTGCATTCACATGGAGGAAGGGCGCTGCTCCATGGCAGTTTTGACCAACAGAGGGAGAAAGCATTTCTCACCAACTAAGTATATAGTCACTGGATTCAGAGAGGGGTATTTACCTTCAGATAAAGAATCTTCTAATGTTGCAGCTGTGTGAACTTTGCTGAAGTCAAATGAGCACTGGCTGTGTCTGTGACATGGTGAGGGCGATGACTTTCTTCTTGGATTTTATTTACTATTCATTTTATGTGTACATTTGTTGTTTTTGTTCTTATTTTACCTGCACGCATGTCCACACATCATGTGCATGTCTGGTGTCCATAAATGCCAGAAAAAAGCCTCAGGTTCCCTTGGGACTGGAGTGGCAGATGGTGTGAGTCACCATGTGGGCGCTGGGAAGTGAGCTCAGGTCCTCTGGAAGAGCAGCAAGTGCTTTCAAATGCTGAGCCATCTCTCCAGGCCCTACTTAATTTACATTATTATTTTAGAGGATATCCTTTCCATGGTGGTTGTGAAGACACAATGAGATGCAGAATAATAAACACTAGTTAACTGTTAAATCTACTTTAACCAGTATGAGGACACCCCACATTTCTAGTCAAAATCTTGAACTATAAGAACAGAAAGAGAGATAAAGACAGACTAATAGACAGACAGAACACAGGTAGTAAGGATGGGTAAAACAGAAAGAAAGAAAGAAAGAAAGAAAGAAAGAAAGAAAGAAAGAAAGAAAGAAAGAAAGAAGAAAGAAGGAAGGAAGGAAGGAAGGAAGGAAGGAAGGAAGGGAAGGAGGAAGGAAGGAAGGAAGGAAGGAAAAGGAAAGAAAAGAAAAGAAAAGAAAGAAAAGAAGGGAGAGAGAGGGGGAGGGAGGGAGGGAGAGAGAGAGAGAAGGGAAGGAAGGAAGGAAGGAAGGAAGGAAGGAAGGAAGGAGAGAGAAAGGAAGAGAGAGAGAGAGAAAGAAAGAAAGGAAGAAAGGAAGAAAGAAAGAAAGTAAAAATAAGGGTAAAAATAAGGAAGCGGGCTGAGGAGGAAGTTTAGTTGTATGGCACGGGAATAGCATGCCCAAGACCCTGGGCTCAGTCCACAGCACTGAAGGGAGGAGAATGCCATGAGGGAAAAAAAAGAGAAACTTGAAGAGACTTGGGAGGAAAAGGCAGTGCACCACTTACAGCTTGCAAGCTCTGCACCACACAGTTGCTCATTCCTGCTCAGAACAGCTGAAGAGCACAGTGAATGATTACCATGATGGAAACAGAAAAGAATGTTTAAGGAAACACCCACTGAGAGCAAAAGGAAAAGTGAGAAAGGGCCTTGGTATTGACATAGACAAATGATTGACAGTGTGACATAGGACTTCAAAACTTCCTTTATAGTTTACTGGAATTTTGTTGTTATTGTTGTTTCTATTTTCTTGTTTCTTGAGACAAGGTCTTACTCTTGTAGCCTACAGTGGCCTCAAACTCTGCTATTCTCCTACCTCAACCTTTGGGTGCTGACATCTATTACTTTCTCTTTTCTTTGTCTTTTCCTTATGTGTCTGTCACTGTATTGAAATGCTTGTTTAAATAATGTGAAATGCTGCTACCAAAAAAGGAAAGTAAATGCCAACGTAAATGCAAAAACCCTTCAGTCTGCAATGGTATCCTGTCTGCAAGTTGTACTAAGACAACGGGAGCACAAAGTTTGTAGGAGTGACCAACCAAGATCTGTTTGACTTCAGGCCCACTCCGCAAGATGAAACCATACCCAAGACTGCTTGAGTGACCAAGAGCCTGAGACTAGCTAGATAGTCCAAGGACCTGGGAGAAAATGAAATACTACTCCTCTACTAAAGGAACATAGCAATAAAATGACTCCTAATTCTGAATACATTCTGCTATATTCATAGATCAATGACTTGCTTAGCAATCACCAGAGAAGCTTCCTCCTATAGCAGACAGGAACACATACAGAAGAGACGTACAACCAGACATTATGCAGAGAATAAGAGACCTTGGAACACTCATCCCTAAACAGTATGTCTACATCAAATCCCTCCCCCTTGAGGCTGAGGAAACCCTGTGGAAGAGGAGGAGGAAAGACTGTAAAAGCCAGAGGGATGGAGAACACCAAGGATAAGACCTTCTACACCTAACAGAGACTGAGGCAGCATGCACAGGGCCTGCACAGGTCTGGACCATGTGGGGTCCTAGATCTGAAAGAAGAGGTAACCCCCATCGCTAACCCAGAATCTCTCTGCAATTGATAAACACTTGCAATTGAAAATTCAGTTTTCTCCCAGGGAGTCTCACCGAGGAAAAAAAATATTCTTAAGGGTAAGCTGTTTGTCCAGCAACAGATGGCCAAGAGAAAAGGAAAGAGTGGCATCTTTGGAGGTTCCTTGTCTCATAATGCAGTGTCAGATTTTCTTCTTCTTTTTTAAAATTCTGCCTTTTAATGTTTTTATTCTATAGGTCTTTTGCATATGAAATATGGCTTTCCAGTTTTGTGCTTTTGTAGGATTTCTGAGTGTGTAAAAGAGTGGGTCTCTGTGGCTATGTTTCTTGTGCCTTTTTCTAGGGCTCTTTTCCTTCTGTTCATTTTGTCCTATTCTGGTGTGTTGGTTTTTGTTTTATATTTTCATTTTATCTTATTTTATTTTCTTTCTTTTATTATTATCCCTCAGATATCTGTGTATTTCTAATAAGAAATAGGAAAGGGATGTATCTGGATGGGAGGGGAGGTGGGGAGGAACACAGAGGAGTAGAGGGAAGGGAAACTGTAATCAGAATTTATTGTATGAAAAAAATCTATTTTCAATAGAAGGAAAAAAATGCGTGAAATGCAAGCCTTCTCAGTTAGATATGGTTTGACCTTTAAGTACTGTTTTAACTAAAGTGAACTTACATAAGTGGAGAAGGTGCTATAACACAAAGCAAAGGTTTCAGATCACACCAAGAAACCTAAGTTCTGTAAAATAGAAGCTACATTCCAGTAAGCTAGGAAATCCTTTTTTTTTTTTTCTTTCTTTTTTCTAATCCTTATTCACTCAATTCAGAGTGATGTAATGTCAGGTTATATGTCAACTAAACCATTCCTGCAATGGGTCTATGACCCAAATACTTACAGAATCTGTCTGGAGTTGATAGCAGGCAAAAGAAATGAATAATTCTATGCTATATCTGCGTTTGTTAACAAGAAGTCTCACAGAAGAATGCAGTCATTCCATTTAAGATGCTCACATATGTCCCCTGACTCAAATCCAGCTTTGAGATCAAATCTAGGTTGTGGCTTCATAGATATTTCTGATCAGCTCCTCTCCATTGGCCCTTTAAGAGACAACAGTGAGTCACAAATTCAAACCAAAGATGAAATGCTTTCTGGTACTGCATGATGTAATTTAAACAGAATTTGGCATGCTTTTAAAATAAACTTTGAAGAGTTTGAGCTATCACAGACAAAGGTTATTATGGAATTAAGGGTCAGCCACCACAAAGTCAGCTGCCATAGGTGGCCTGGATATAGGAAGATCACAGGAACGAAGAAGTTGAGCAACCACCTTGAAGTTGCCTTTCATCTTTCTGGAATGTCATGGCACCTTGACTTTTTTTTCCTTGAGAAGCTGCCATGCCCTTGGCATTTGCTTCATCAGAAAGAGAGGAGCATTCTCCCTGGCCATAAGGACACCTTATCCCCAGCACTTTGTTTCACACCTTCACACTTCCCTTGGGGCTATCACTTGTGAGTCAATCACTAATTTCCATATCTATTCAGACCTAAGTTCTCCCAAATGAAGATCTGGCCACAAGTATTGGCCTTGTCCTTCCCAAGAGTGTGAGAGTTCATAAGAAATGGGAGCTGCCTTCCCACACCCCTTACCTTCCACTGCATATGAGTGCAGCTAGTCTTCTCTTTTAATTTCTTCTTTCTGTCTTTTATAGTTTTAAGCTGTGCTTCAGCTGGTGTATGGACTCCCCTAATTGATCAGGAAAAAAAAATAATTTAAGATGTTTTTCTATTTTTATTTCTTAAAAGTGTATGTTCAGCTGGACATGGTGGTACAATCCTTTAATACCAGAAATTTGGAGATAGAGGGAG
This sequence comes from Onychomys torridus, assembly GCF_903995425.1. Lineage (NCBI taxonomy): Eukaryota > Metazoa > Chordata > Mammalia > Rodentia > Cricetidae > Onychomys > Onychomys torridus. The sequence continues at coordinate 98,372,948 of NC_050444.1, forward strand.
GTGGATCTCTTCTGAGTTCAAGGCCAACCTGGTCTACATAGAAAGGTCCAAGCCAGCCAAGGCTATATAGTGGTATAAAAATCTATGTTCAGGGTTGAAGACGTTATTCAGTGGTCAATTGCTTACCTTGATTACTTGTCTGAGGCCCTGAGTTAAAGCCTCAGTATCATATATGTGTAGAACAGAAGAGTAACCCCTTAATAATTCAGCTTTTGTTGTTGTTTGTTTGTTTTTGTTTTGTTTTTGTTGTTGTTGAGACGGGCTCTCTCTATGTGTCTCTAGCTGGTCTGAAACTCCCCATATAGACCTGGCTGGCTTCACACTCATAGAAATCTGCCTGCTGGCCGAGCGGTGGTGGCGCACGCCTTTAATCCCAGCACTCAGGAGGCAGAGCCAGGTGGATCTCTGTGAGTTCGAGGACAGCCTGGACTACCAAGTGAGTTCCAGGAAAGGTGAAAAGCTATACAGGGAAGCCTTGTCTCAAAAAAAAAAAAAAAAACAAAAAAGAAAATTAAAAAAAAGAAAAGAAAAGAAATCTGCCTGCTTCTGCCTGTCAAGTGCTGGTATTAAAGGTGTGTGCCACTGTACCCAGCCTCCTTTAAGTGTTCTGAGCAAGGAGTAATGTTCATTTGGAGGTGAAGAAAACTGTGTAGGGGACTATAGAGATGGCTCAGTGGTTACGAACACTGATTGCTTTTCCAGAGAACCTGGATTCAATTCCCAGCATCCACATGGTGCCTCTCAACCATTTGTACCTCCAGTTCCAGGGGATCCAATGCCCAATTCTGGCCTCTGAGGCCACAGGCACACAAGTGGTACCCATATATACATGCAGGCAAAACACTCAAAAAACAAACAAAAACCAGAAAGAAAAAAGCATGAAGACGGTAGTGGAGCACAATTTCGGAGGAGACCCAGCCTCCTTATTTGCCATGAGCAGAACACTGAAGTTTTCTTTTGTTGGAGTTTAAAATGTTTCTCCTCACAGAAGAATGTTGGTGGTATTTGTTCTCTGGATTGTTTGGAGCATTGGGCAGTAAAAACCCACAAGGATTGGTCATCAGTCCTGTACTCAGTATGTAGCAGCTTCCATCTAGTACTTTTCTATTTTCTCCCAAATATCACAACAATTTGTGATTTTCTGAGTCAAAAAATTTTCCTGGTACAAAAAGCTTCTTGATGATCCATCATAGAGATATCAGTACAGTACGATGAAACATAATGTCCAGTATCCATTGCTTTATTTTTTTCTGAGAACTTAATTACAGTACTTATCTTTTATATATGATAACATGCTCTGCATGTCTCACTATGATCATAAAAATATTCTCACTGAATCACAAACTGCTTTTAAAAATCACACACATACATACACACACACACACACACACACACACACACACACACACACACAGAGAGAGAGAGAGAGAGAGAGAGAGAGAGAGAGAGAGAGAGAGAGAGAACACAAGGCTCGCCAGCAGCTTATGAAAGTGAATTTTCAGTTGCAGTGTTCAGAGTGTGAGATTCCTGGGGAATAAGATCAGTTCAGTTATAATTCGCTAATGAAAGATACACTGGGTTATGGTGGATGGGCCTGTGAGCCAATAACATGTCCTTCAAAGAAACAATTTAAGATACAGACATTGAGTAAAGAACCAGCAAATGTAAAAGCGGGGGGGGGGTGGGGGGGGGGGGGGGGGGGGGGCAGCTGTTCTACCAAGAGACACGTTGACCACTCGGCCATGGCTTGAGACCTTCATCCTGTAAAAATGAAAATATTAAATTGTTATTGTGTTAAGCTACCCACTCTAGGAAACTTTGTTATGGCAATCCAAGGAAACAAACACAAGCGATTTCATGAGCTTTCTGAACTGTCTGGTGTCTGTCCTAGGCAGTCACTTCCCTGTCACAGTATTGGAAACTCTGAAACAGAGGAGTCCAGGAGCCAACCCATTCCAGTTTGCAAGAGATTATTGTTAAATTCTCAGGACTTTCTGCAAACCTGCTGCTAACCATACCTATTATTTAAAAAGTATATTGTATAAACTTTTGGTTAGGTAAAATGAAAGCAAATACAATAAAGCCTCAAATTTTATTATCACTTCCTGATATTTTGACATCCGATTGTTCTATGTTCTTGAATGTATTTATTTCCATAAGTAATTTACCATTATTTATTTACATAAACAGTGCAGTCATATACATCTATCTGATCTGTGCAGTGGAAATGCTATACTGAGGTATATTACTGTACATCTTTCCCCAACTCATGTTGAGTACTCTGTATCAGACATTGATATGATGAAGGTATTTAAATCACCAAAGAAAGCGGCAAATCAGTTCTTTCCATATTTGCATGGAGCTTGTTGTAAACATTTATGAACACAGAATCAAAATTGTCATCCTATAAATCACACTGGGATTGCTACAGAGGAAAGTACCAAGATTTCTCTATCTGTCCAGTTTGACAAAGCTGAACAAAGCATGGAAGAGAAAATTATGCACTACTATAAGCAATGAAGGCCAAGTGAGATTTGACAAGGATTGTAAAGAGGGGATAAAGGAGGCTTAGATGCTAGTGACCTACTTTTAGTATTATGTACTAAATCTCTTCAGGAAGTGGTTAGCTCTGATTATAAATATTAATTAGATTTCAAAGAGTACTATTTAAAGGCATTGTGCTCTTTAGATGGAAAACATTTCAGATACACAAAAGGTAAAACCTAGATAGGAAGGTAGGTAGATAGATAGATAGATAGATAGATAGATAGATAGATAGGTGGATTTTTAGATAGATGACCATAGTTATGACATTCAAATGTACAACTTGTTCAAGTTGACAGTGAACTAAATGATGTTATTCGGTAAATAGCTCCAAGCCTTCAACAAAATCATAGGCAAATTAAATGGTGTTATAGATGATCCATATAAAACTTTAGTGGCTTTAGCAGACATATAATTCTTCTATGTGTGGGTAAGGTCAACATTCTTTAGCTTTGCTATGACATCTTCCTTGTTCCACCTAGAAGCTGAACAAAAATATTTACAGGCCCAGCAGTTCTATGCATTTAAATCAAAGATCCAGAGAACATGATACCTATTACATAGCTACTTCCTAAAACTCTTAAGGGTAATCTGACCCTGCTGGAAGCTTAATTTTCTTTTGCACAGTGGGAGATGGAGTCTCAGGAAGAGACTGCCCAAGTCCTTGAACTCTGTGCCAGCAGGAGCTGGGCGGACTTTTCCTCAGTGCCAGAGCAACCCCAATGGTAGCAGCAGACTAAGGAGTGGTGCTAGCCACACAGTCAAGTCCTGCTGAGCTGCCTTGTGCTCTAAGTCCCAGGCTCTGACCAGGAAGTGTTCTTACCGAGGAATGTGTGAAGCATGCCTCACCTCAGTCTGTTGTGACCGACCAGGGCATTCTTTGAGAACATGTCATCTGAGTCCAAAAATACTCCTATTTAGTTAACCAAGAGGGATTTTCTATAATAAATGAAAGGTCTCTGTTCTTCTCTGTGAACACAGTCTGACAGGAGAGGAAGTTGTCTCTCTGTTTTCTATGGTTTAATGTCCATTCTTAGTTTGCTGATGCATTTTAATAAAGTAGAAAGGCTAATACAGCTCAGACCTAAAGCAGTCCCCAGACCTATCACCCATGAAAGCATAAAAACTGTCCAATCACATAGTTTTTGCACTTCTGCTTTTCAGTACTTTAGGCTTGGGTAAACAGCCTGAGTTTTGGATAGCACTGAGGTGGCTAAGTAGGAAGAGGCAGGGAGCTGTTAAAAGAATGGGGTCACAGTGCTTCTGTTTCTTCTCCTGGTTTCCTCTGGCTCTATAACTGATACCACTCCCAGCCCACAGCCCATCTAGAACCACTGCTGCTGCTTATGACTGATTTCCCGCATTGTGGCAAGAGCTACTGGCCAAATCTCTCACACATTTTCTCATGGATACATCTTTAAAGTGAACAGAAAATATGCTCAAGACCAAAAGTTAAAAAAGGACCCAATTTTCAGAAATTTAGAGTGAGAAATACCATCATATCAGACCTCAGGGAAGATAAACTTACCATATTGTATTAAAGGCCTAGGAAGGATTTGAGTTCTAAGTTGTTCCCCAATTAGGAAATTGGGCCTTCAAAACATTTCTATTTGAACAAAAATATAAGACATCATACAGACCCTTTCAAAGTTTAACATAACTAGCCTTTCCTTTGAAAACTTAAATTTGCTTTATATTCACCAGAACAAAATGTTAACTATACACAACACACTTTGTATTAGAACGTTCTCCTTCTGACTTACTTAAAATACAAGAATAACACCTTTTTAAAGTTATCGTTAAAGTCAACTACTGTCTGAGCTATGCACAGGAACTCCACTGATAATTTTACAACTTTTTGAACCAAGTTCAAGCTGGATGTTGAACACACGAGGTTTGCTTTGCACTCAGCTCTGAGGTGGACTTTGAGTTTATAATGAGAGGCGTCCATAATTACATGTCACAGTGCAATCCTCATTCAATGAGCTTGTGGTTTGCCAGCTTTAAGACAATATGTGCAGTTGTATGGGAGAGTTGAGCTTTAATTTGGTTCTCCTTTGATTCCATAAATGGTGGTTTTGACTTTGAAATGAGCCACTTAACTTACCACTTTTTTTTTTTTTTTTTCATTTCTAGAAGAAGAGTTAACACATGTGAAGTTCTGGCTTGTTGACAAAACAATTTCAACAACATTGTCCCTGACATGAGATATTTCATTCAGAAGGCTACATTTTCTTTCCTTTTAAGGTTTCTTAGATGAGAGAATGATATAAACAAACTCCAAATTCATTAATCTATGTTATTTTGGATGCAGAAGCTAAATGGGAAGCAGGGCCAGAAGAACCATGGACACAAATATCTAGTTGTCTCAGAAAAAAAAAAAAAAAGCTCAGTTTTGAAATGCTTCAACAGAAACCAAAAATTATAGTTTAGTGGGTAGAAAATAGTATTTTCAGCCCTCATTGACACAAATACAACGTTCAAGCTATCTTATAACCTATGTACTTTGTACTAATTTACTTGGTAGAACTATTGCAGATTAATAGTTTATAAAGTTGTGGGTCTTGTTATAGCTGAAAAGTATAGGTAAATTGTCAAAAAAGACTAGTATGATTTCACTAGTTATTCTCAGTGTTTTTCTTCCACAATTAAAGAGAAAGGATCCAGCAACTTCTCTGTTTGAAATTCTGCTGCCACCTCAGTGTTTATATATATATATATGTATTTGGCTAGTCTATCTTGTGGTAGTATACTGGAATATTGCTAGAGCATTTATTATTTCACTGTACATTTTCATTACATTTATCTATCTATTTATTTATTTTTTATTTTTCGGAACAGGGTTTCTCTGAGTAGTTGTTCTGGAACTCGCCCTGTAAACCAGGCTGTCCTCCAACTCACAGAGATTCCCCCTGCTTCTGCCTCCCCAGTGCTGGGATTAAAGGCGTGCACCACCACCATCCTGCTTCGTAGAATTATTGATTGATTAAACCTTTTCAGTCTTCTTTGGGCAAATATTGGGCAAGTTTTCTAATGCTAAGCATATTGGCTTTTAGAAAGATAGGGGGACAAAAAATGACATAAAATACAGCCATTCTTCTGCCCCTAATTTTAAAAATGTGTTTGACAGGCTGTAGTTGTAGTGGGACAACTTTTAACTTAGTAACCTAATGTGGGGAGGCTCAGTTGAAGCAGGACTTGCAACTCAGTTCCTTAGCTTCAAGATTGAGAAGATTTTGCTGCTCTTCTTGTCTGTGACATACGGTACAAGGGTTGGCCCTGGTTTGGTCCACCTGCCAGCCGAGTTTAAAGTTTCCGAGGCTCGGAGGAACACAATGACTTGGATGAGACAACCTAAATGGGGAGGACACTGCTGCCGTAACCAGGGAGCCCTTAAACCCCAGCTAAGCTAACCATTTCTTCCTTTCTTAAATCCGTCCATGCGGCATATAAACACGACGAACCCACTTCTTCCATTGACCAGAGATTTTTTTTTTTTTTTTTTTTTTTTTTTTCCTGACGATCCACGATAGTCTGATCCTTGGAGACATATGGCTGGAAAATGAAACGACCCGGGAGTGTGGCCACATCGTTCTGTGTGGTGTAATACCAGATGGGCACTGTGAACGGCGCAGAGATGTGAATGGACAGTTTGAAATGGGAATTTTCCCCCATCGAGCAGGTTCCATTGCCCTCTCCTGTCTCTTGGTATAACGTACTAGCTTTTGCCCTTCTCTGCAGTATCAATTAACTCAACTTGGAGGTGGAGTGGCCAGAGAGGAAGGAATGAAGCAATCTGGCTAATCTTGCTAGCTGCGGAGCGGCAGAACCTGGAACTGCGACCGGGTGCAGATCTTCCGACTGCGCCCCGAGGCATGGAGCGCACAGGCGCCCGCGGGGACCCAGGCCCGGCCGGGAGAGCCGGTTGCTGAGCTCCCGAGTCCGCCAGGCCTCCGCCTCCTTGCGCCCTCTGCCTTTACTGTCAGTGTCGCCCCTCTCAAAGAGTCATGGAAGAAGGCCCGCTGCCAGACCTCAGAGATATCGAGCTGAAGCTGGGGCGCAAAGTGCCCGAGAGCCTAGCGCGCTCACTGCGCGGGGAGGAGCTGGCGCCCCGAGAAGGGGCTGCGGACCCCAGCGGGGTTGGCGGGAGCTGCAGTAGCAGCAGCAGCTGCAGCAGTTTTGCTCCCTCTGTGTCCTCCTCCTCTTCATCCTCCCCTGCCTCTGGCTCTCCACGACGTAGCCACCCCAGCGCCCTGGAGAGGCTGGAGACCAAACTGCACGTCCTCAGGCAGGAGATGGTGAGTGAGATGCGTCAAGGGCGACTTGGGGACCTGGGGGCCTGAGACCCAGGAGGGAGGCGCGGGAGCCGGGGAGAGGCCGGGAGGAGAGCGGGAACTCGTCTCTGGACTAGACAACAGCTAAGCTTGAACCCTGAGGACTTTGCTCGGTCACCCGGGTGTTCTTGCCGCTCAGTCTGCTCTACTTTCTCTAGCGTCACTCACTGCACACCACTCTGCAGCTGCTAGCCGCGGATTCTCCCACACCAGCCTGCGGAAGGGCCGCAGTTGCTCCGCGGGTATGGGCCTGCTGTGAGCAGTTTATGCTTTGCCTGGGTTCAAAGGGTGGTTTAGTCCAATGCACTTAAGGCAGAAATGCCTCCCAGTTGTCCGGGAGGTGGCGCGGCGGGGTCCATGCAGCTTGCCTCGGTAGTTTGCTCTCCCCCGCCCTCCTCTTGATGCAGCAGCTGCAGCTGTCCCAAGGCCACTGTAGAGCATATTCTCCACAGCTGGTTCTGAAAACAATGGCTACTCGCCCTTGATGTGCCTATGAATGGCTTGTTTCACTGTTTTGATCCTGGAGAGCAGGTGACCCGAGCCCAGGGATTTGTTAATGACTGCCTCCTACCCTTTCCTCTAGTCCTCAATCAGCACTTGTTTTCTCTGCCATTGCTGTTAACCTCGGATTAGGACAATGGGTCAAGTAGATCTAAGACTCGTTTTTCCAGACGTACTTAGACTAAAGCATTCATTCCTTGGCCTTGAGTTCCTGGGCGAGTCTTAGCCTCTGCATATCTCACTTTATCTTTACAATGAGGTGATTGGAGGAAAATATTCCAAGCTTTCTGAAGAAAATGTCTACAACCAACAGCATTTTCTACCAACTTGCAGGGGAGAAAGGTTCCAACAATGACCCTCAGTCCCAGGGGCAGAGGAGGGGGAAGGGTTTGAGAAAGGCTTAAAGAAGCAGACTCTCTATCTAAGCTCACGTCTCAGCTTCCTTCCAGTCTCATTTTCCGTGTTTGGAAGACACTAGTAAAAAAATCCAAGCAAAAAAGACAGTCTTCAGAGGTCATGACCTATTAAAACACTATAGAACATCACTCCAAAGACCCTCTTTAAATCCCTAAACATGGTCTGCTTAAGGACTTCATGTCTTAAATACTCGCTTACCACTTGAGATGTTCCCAATATTGAAATATATGTATATCTCTGCATGTAACTGAATATATATATATATATTTGCATCGCAATTTTTTATTACTATTCCTGTTTCACTAAATATGTCTAAATACACATATACAAGTTATGCATATTAATCTCTCCAAATATTTATTAAGAAGTTACCATATCTTACTAAGCAATGAGTTCTGAAATATAAAATACCAAAGTAAAGGAAGTGAGATTGCCTAGACTCTAAGCATCTCAAACATCTTCTAAGCTCAGAATCATTACTGCAGTTACTCTTTAGTCCAAGTAGTGGTTCTCAATATGTGGGTCATGACCCCGTTGGGGGTCACATATCATATATTTACATTATGATTCATAATGGTAGCAAAATTACAGTTATGAAGTAGCAAGGAAGGAATTTTATGGTTGGGATCACCACAACATGAGGAACTGTATTAAAGGGTCACAGCATTCAAAAGGTTGGGAAACATTGGACATTAGAGGGTGTAAAGGTTTTTGCCCCTGAGCCCGACGACCTGATACCCAGGACTCACATAGAGAATCAGCTCCTGCAAGCTGTACTCTGACCTCCACACTAGCACTATGGTGTCACGTGCACACGTATGTACACCCTCACAAATTAAAATCGTAATTGTAAGAACATTTTTTTTTCAGTGAGTTTGTCTACCAAGGACTTTCAAGTTCCTTGTGCTTATTTGCCTTTTGTTTGTAGTATTGAATTCTGTAGGATGAAGAAAACTCAACATGTTCAACCAAGAATATCTGCCGGACATCTATTTTTTCCTAATGGAAATTTCCAAGTTGATAAAAATCCTTTTCTTTCAGCTTTATCTTGCTATTTCAGATGACCATGGTATATCAGTTCTTTAAAAAGGATGTATTTTTGTTGCATATATGAATGTTTTGCCTTCATGAATGTCTGCACTGCATTCATACCTGGTGTTCTCAAAGGCCAGAAAAGGGTGTTTGACACTTCAGAACTGGAATTACAGGTGGTTGTAAGCCACCATCTGGGCACTGGAAGCTGAACACTGGTCCTCTGAAACAATTGCTCCTAACTGCTGAGCCATCTCTCCAGCCCTCTGGTATTAATTTTTGAAAAGGCAAGTGGACAGCAACAGCAGATTGATGAAACTTCTTTATATTTTCTCTATGATGTCTCAGTGTCTGTGGACTGAGAAAAATCCATGTAAGGATAGATGCTTTATGATAAACTTTGTGTTCTAATGAAGATCACCATTGAGTAAATCTTTCAGTGGGTTCAGAAATTTAGAAGGCAGTGGAGGTATATTTCTTTGTCAAGAAGGCCATCATTCCCCTCTATTTTTATGCTGTTCTTGTAGGTATTCAAAATCCTTGCTTAGGTATAATTGCAAGGTGACTAACTTGTCTCATGTAGAGCTGGTTAATGGCTTTGCTGGGAAGACGGGACAGATACATCTCTGCAGTCCTTTTTGTCTCTTCCTAGCATCCCAAAGTACAGGAGGTAGACAGCTAGCCTAGGCTCAACCTTCCGGTCCTATTGCTTAGCACTGAGTCAACCCTTTTAGTAGTGGGCCCAATCCCACATCTTATTTTGAGTTATTTATAGATTGAATGGTGTATAATTATCAGGTTTTTATTTTGCTTGTCCTTACCATTCCTTCCTCAAATCATTCTAGCTATGCACAAGCCTTTCTAGGGATCTCCCAGAACTAGGCATTTCTTCTTTTCCTATTAGAATACAAGACTGTGCCCTCAAGGGCACAGTACAGACATTTGCAGTTTCAGCATCTAAGGTTTTATATACATATGATCCCATCATTATCTCTGTTATCTTCTTTAACCACCGCCCCTATGTGTGTGTGTGTGTGTGTGTATATATATATATATATATATATATATATATATATATATATATATTAAGCATGATTGTGTGTGTGTGTGTGTGTGTGTGTGTGTGTGTGTGCAAGTGCATGTGTAGTTTACATCATGTCTTTGTCCATAGGTTTTCACCTTTTATATGGAGACAGTGCTAGCCCATTTGGCTAGTCTAGCTAGCCAGCTTGTTCACTGGATTATATGAATGCACCTGGCATTTGTGTGGATGCTAAAGATCCAGATGTTGGTCCTTACACATGTGCAGCAAGCACATTTCCCATTGAACACCTCTGAACTATCTCTTCATCTCTGTCATCCCCTTTTATGCTTCCATGGATAACGTCTTTCATCCTTGTCTGTAAATGTTGTAGCCACTGCTCTCAGAGATGGGGAGGTAGTTTATGAAGCAGAAAAGCGAGTGAAGAGACGGAAGAAGGGTAGGAAGCTGTTTCCAGCCAAACTCCTTAAAGTTGAAACAGTTCTTAACAATACACACAGTGCCACATGTAAGGAAAATATTGGTGAAGACATTGGCAAGCATAATTGGATACAATAGGCCAATTCCAAGTAATTTCAGGATTTCTTTTGCAGGGGAAGGAACAAAGATTTCAATGAGGATAGATCTTATTTTGAATTTAGAGATTAGGACATTGACAATATAAGAAAGAAATGTAAAGTTATACACGGAATTTCTTATGGAACTGGAGGTAGGTGCTGGGCCTCTGATATGTAATCTACCCAATGAGCCTGTGAATGCTGGCAGCACTTGGGAGGCAGAGGCATGAAACAGGCTTTCTCTTTTGGGCCACCTAGTTAAAATAATATTCTATAACAGAGGCAGGCAGATCTCTGTGAGTTCCAGGCCAGCCACTGGGTAGCAGGGAGACCTTGTCATAAAACACAAAAGCAAAAACAAAAGTGAAACACCACAAAATAAATAGATGAATGAACAAAATCTGCCCAATAGTATTTGTTCACTACTTTTCAGTTCATTTTAGTGTGTGTCATAGCATTTGTACCTCAGGTAAGACTATAACAAAGGAGGTATTCTCATCCACAGTGTGAAAAAAGTTTTTTTTCTTGGCGTAGATATGGGTTGAGGAAACAGACTAAGGTCACACAATTAACTAGTGACCAATATCATCACTGGAACTCATGGTAGCTGATTCCATGTAGTCTTTTTCTCTACACGAGTCTGTATTCCAGAAATTTCTTTAAAAAAATGGTTTAGCTCTATGAATCTGTGATATCTCAGTACCTCAGAAAATGACAAACCCACAAAACAAGCCCTCAGGATACATGGTAGGGGTTGTTGGGTGGATGGATTCTTTTATCAATCATCAATTATGTCTGTGTCACTCATGCTTTTGACCTTAGGGATCTAGGACAAAATGTAATCTTTTAGTAGTCAGTCTTGGTGCTCTTGAAATGGCTCAGTGTATAGGGCACTTGCTGCTCAGCCTGACAACCTGAGTTCAAGTTTGGAACCTACATGTAGAAGGAGCTGACTATCTCTAACAATTGTCTTCTGACCTACACACACACACACACACACACACACACACACACACACACACACACACACACACACACACGCTGTGGTACATGCCATTATCCTCAAACACATCATATATGCATACATATACAATAAAATGTTTTATTTTTATCTGCCTTTAAAGTAAGTTTTGAGAGACTTTAGACTTTGATTATGTTTTGGAGTGTTTTTTTTTTTTTTTCTTTTCTTTTTTTAAATACTTCCCACAGTATACACAAAGACTCATTTTGAAGAATTTTAAAATGAGGACTTCACTGGTTATTAAATATGACTACATTTTATAATCTCATAATATCTGAAATCTTCTTCTAGTAAATATAAATAATGTCTATCATTTTTCAAGCATTTAGTAATCTAATGTATACCATACTCTTTCTTTGCAAGTTACTCAAAAGATTGTTGTACTGTTTCAAAATGTCTGTATCTACTTCTGACTTGAGAACAAAAAACGTTTCCATTGATGTACCCTGTAGTAAGTTTAAAATGCAGGAGATAATGGAGGCAACCAGCAAAGGATACAAAATAGAAGTTACATGTGGTCTAATGTAGATTCCTAAGCTTGCCTATCTAGAGGAGTTGGTCAATCAAAATATTTTGTGGACTAGCACATGCACTGACTGTGACAATCTGGATCCCAGTCAGAGCCATCTCAAGTGGAGATGCTTTGCAGTCTTTATGTAGGGTGGTGCCTTTGTAAAAGCTGACTTGAAAACACTGTGTCCTGACTTCCATATTTGGGGCCATAGTTTGCAGATTTCAGTATCTGTCTGTGAGCATGGAAATCTGAAGGTAGTGACTTAAGACTTTCTTACTATAACACAGTCACATACAGCAACTGATAGTCAACTTTTGTTTTAATAAGAGTTTTCAGAGCAATACCTTGGACTAGACACAAATACACATATAAAGAAAAATGGGGCTGAAGAAGCATCCCAGCAGTTAAGAGCAATTGCTGTTTCTGCAGAGAACTCAGTTCCGGGTTTCTTGCACCCATATGCATACATACATGCAGGCAAAACATTCAAACATATCAAATAAAATAAATCTAATTTTTTTGAAAAACAATTTCATAAATGGTACTAGAACACAATTTAAAAATATTTGAAAAACATCTTGAAAATGGATTTGTATTTGACTTTTATGGAGACTTTTCTTACTGAGTTTTACTATGTCCTTGCCATTTTAAATGGCTTCTTTGCTTTTGTAACTTAAAAAAACAAAACAATACAAAACAAAAAACTTAAAAATTCCCTGAAAGCATATTTAAATTTCATTAAATTAACTTCACATTTGCTTTGAGTACACTTCAGTGTGGGCAAGAAGACTTTCATCACTTAGATCCCTTAAGGTAGATGCTGGGAGTGGAAGGAGTTTTCTTTAATGAGTTCTCAAGACGGTTGGAAAGATAAAGTGGGAAAATAATTTGGTCTGAAAAAGATCACAAGCCAACATATCAGCAGGTGCCAGATGCCACACTGGAGACTGGGGAGCCTGGCTGTGGAGGTGACTCATGAGGACCTGCCCTCAGGTGACCTGGCAACCATGCAAATTAAGGGTTTAACCTGAAGGACAGCTAGTTCCCATCAGAAGCTGTTGTTAGGTCTCAAACCTGGGACAAATAGTTGAGGTGCCAATTTAACATATCAAAGTGGACCTGGATGCCAGGTTCTTCCTGCATCCCTCAGTCCCTACCTATTATAGGGTATGGCTGGAATACCCAGCCCCCTATCCTGAACTTCTCCAGTCAAGAGGCTGGATGCCTTACTCCAGCTGCCCTTTCCTATATAATCCAACCATTTTGTTTACCAAGTCTTTTGTCTACCCTTTAACCCCCTGGGCTCTTGATCTGGCTCTCCCCTTCCCACCTCTCCTCACACGGCTCAGGGTCAGGTTCACCTTGGACTCTCCCAGATGTGCCTTCATCTGGTTATACTCTCCCTTTAATCTACAATAAACTTTCTCCTCCACCATACCTAGAGACAGTCATGTCCTTTTGTTTTTATTTCTTTATTGGATTCATCTGCTTCTGTCATTTTGCCATGGAATGTTAGCATTCTTGATGCAATAAGTAAATCTTCTGAGATATGCTTCCTTAAGGAGTAACACTAAGGTAGCCCTAATGCCATTTTGCGAGAAGCTCATAGAAGGTAAATATATAACTTGAAAACTATCACATTTCCACAAACTAATGTCCTACCCCAAACCAAAGAATATACTTTGGAATTACTGACACACATAAAGAACACTTTCTTAAATTAAAAAAAAAAAAAAAAAAAAAACTACATGTAGTGTGTGTGTGTGTGTGTGTGTGTGTGTGTGTGTGTGTGTGTGTGTGATAGAGGACAACTTGTAGGAATCATTTTTCTACCAAGTAGGTCCTGGAGATTTAACTCAGGTTATATAAGCTGCTGTTGGGCCATCTTGCTGATCCAATAATCTTCCTTCCTTCCTTCCTTCCTTCCTTCCTTCCTTCCTTCCTTCCTTCCTTCCCTCCTCCTCTTCCTCCTCCTCCTCCTCCTCCTCCTCCTCCTCCTCCTCCTCCTCCTCCTTCTTCTTCTCCTTCTCCCGCTCCCCCCCCCCTTCCTTTTTTTGAGACAGAGTCTTACTATGTAACTCTGGCTAGCCTCAAACTCACAGAGTCACAACTACCTGTGCCTCTCAAGTGCTCAACTTAAAGGAATGTACCACCACACCTCTTCTAAGAACATTTGTGGAAGAAAAGAACTTTCTTCCTTTCTGGTTGTGGTTGCATAACAGAAGCATGATGCATTGTTTAAACGATACTACAAATTGTGTGGGAATGTTAAACTCATAGTGCCTGTCCATCCTGTGCTGACACAAAAATAAACCTCCTATCATCTTCCATTGAAGTGAATCACCTTTAAAAGATGTTTTCCTGCATCAAGACCTGAGTTTTTAAGACACAACTGTGGAACTGGGATTCCTGGTGAAAGACTTTGAATTCCTTAACAATTGTTAGTATCAGTCAGAGGCACTGGGTCTCCTGGACCTGCTGGAGCTGGAGGTACAGAGAGTTGTGAGCCATCATGTAAGTGATGGGAACCAAATCTCTGAAAGAGCAATAATTACTCATAACAGCAGAGCTGTCTCCCAGACCCTTGTTTTTTCTTTCAATTCCACACTTTTGCCATTGACTTTTGCCCTCTACTTTGGCAGAGCCTCGGTAGATTTCAGCAGGGGCTTTTAAACACAGGCAGGATCTGGGAAGGTGGCATAATGCATAAAGTGCTTTCTGAGCAAGCCTGAGGACCTGGGTTTAGAGCTTCATCACAAAGCCTGCACTTGGTGGGTAGGACAGAGAGAGGAGGATCTATAAGTTTACTGGCCCCATGGCCCCATTGTCTAGCTAAGTTGGTGAGTTCCAGGTTCTTTTCAGGACCCTGTTCCCCAAATATGGTGGAAAACAATAGAGAAAATCACTCAATATTGATCTCTGTTGTACACACACACACACACACACACACACACACACACACACACACACAGAGAGAGAGAGAGAGAGAGAGAGAGAGACAGAGAGAGAGACAGAGACAGAGACAGAGAGACAGAGACAGAGACAGAGAGAGAAATGGATGAATGAGTGAATGAATTGAACACAAACTGGAGCTCCAGACGAATCTAAAGCAAGTTTGATACCAGGAGTACCAGTGTGCAGAGATTTTTAGCACATCAGAGTCTTACTATGTATCCCTAGCTGATGAGTAACTGTCTATGCAGACGAGGCTGGCCTTGAACTCACAGGGACCCACTTGACTCTGCCTCCAGAGAACTGGGGTTAAAGGCGTGCGCCATCATGCTCAGCTATATTCATGACTCTTAGCAGCTCATTATGCAGCTATTTTTCTAAGATCAACCAATCAATAATCTTCTATCAATCATCTGTCTGTCTCTGTCTATCTATCTATCTGTCTATCTGTCTATCTATCTATCTATCTATCTATCTATCTATCTATCTATCTATCTATGTATCATCTATATCTGTTCATCTGTCTGTCATCTATCTACCTATCATCTATCATACATGCATATTGCTTTAAAGGATACTTAGGGTGTTGTGATTATGTTGTGCCATTAGAGACTAATAGCAATAAAATTTGATGCTTGTTTGCAAAGAGAAAAGAGTGCCAATGTGCTGCCCTGTACACTGGAAGAAATGGTCACTGATGCTTTGCTGTGGGTGGGGTGTGAAAGTACCCTGATGAGCTTGATATTATTATTTAGAAAAAAAACCAAAATGTACTCCCTTCATAACCTACTAATTCTGGCATCAGCAGTGCTACAGAAATTTATCCAAAACAAATCATCATAAATTTGTGTGTTTATTTATCACTGTGCATCATTACTAAAATCCCAACAAAACAGAGATAGCTCAGTTTGTTCAGCATTTGCCTAATGAACATGATGACCAGAGTTAAATCCCAAGAATGTACGTAAAAGTGCCTGGCATGATGGTGCATGGTTGTAATCCCAGAGCTAGAAAGAAAGACTCAGAAGGATCCTGGCTATCCAGTTTAGCTTACTTCATCATTTCCTGGACACTGAGAAGCCTTGTGTTAAAGGAAGCATATGGCATGCTCGAGGATGACAGAGGTTGGTTTTCCTCCACATGCATGCACAATACACATGCCCTTACCTATATACAAACATGTGCAACATGTATACCTTCATACAAACATGTACATTAAAAAAGAGAGCTGAATAATCTAAATCATCCATAGTGGCAAGTAGGTTGTATACGTACATAAGATAAAACTTTTGAGCTATTATTAATATAGTAAGTATTGTTGACATTTAATATTATTAATATGTTATAAATTTATGGACTAGAGAAGTTGATTATATATACATATTAGAGTTTTTGTGAGAAACAGAACCAATAGAATGAATATTCACTGTATTTGCTTGCTTTCTGTTGCTATGAAAAGACACATGATTTTTGTACATTTTTAGCTGAAAATGAGTAATCATTTAATTTGATAGCCTCACTTGAGAGCTAGGTAGTATTAGGGTATGAATTCTCTGACTGTCCTTGGCTTGGTGTTCAGTCTGGAACTAGGACATTACAAGGGCAGTGTGGCTGGGGCACATTGTATCTGAGGTGTTTAAAACAACAAACTGGAGGTGACCTTCACATAAGCAGGTCCACATGGGAAAGATGAGTGAATAGAAAGAGGAACACTAGATTTCTTGAATGTTCTCTATAGGATCAGAATATTGGTACAATGAATCAATCTATTTGTGTATGTGTGTCTTCACTTGAAACTGTATTAATTAGAAAGATTTTAAATGGTCATCATATAATGTAGTGTCGTAACTAAAGCAGGAACTATATATTCCCTTCTGGATATTTCTGTCTGTACACAGCTGTGTGAACACTGCCTTTCCCAGAGGCATCAGTCTTTGCCTTTTGAGAAGTACCACTGCATGGAATTCTCCTGCCTAATTCAAGTCCTCTACAGGAAAAATTCTAAATATGCGGCAGGCATTTAAAAATAATGTCTTTTTTAAAAATACTTTAGTCTTTTCATAAAAGTTGTAAAAAACTAGGCCCACACCAACTCATTGTGCTTTACCCTGTGTCCCCTAAACCTTCTCATTCTCTTCCTTCCCCCACTTTCTACACATACTGCTGTGCTGCTATGACTCTCAATAACTTAGTGAGTACTTCCCAAGGTAGACTTTCGTTTGCAAGGGGGTTGCGATGGGTGTCTTCTTCTGTCTCCAGAGTCTGTTGCACAATAATGAAACAATTGCTGGCTTATTGAACTATTTTCAACTGAATTAGAATTTGCCCTCAGAAGTTTTTGTGATAGAACACCACTAGGACCTGTCTCACAGAAGCCTACCACAGACCAGTGTTCAATCACTGGTTCTCAACCTGTAGGTCGACATGCGCAAATGGGTTGCATATCAGATATTTACATTACAATTCATAACAGTAGTAAAATTACAGTTATGAAATAGCAACAAAAATAATTTTATGGTTGGGGTCACCACAATGTAAAAAACTGTATTAAAGGGTCACATCATTAGGAAGGTTGAACACTCAACTCCTGAGTTAGATGATATAAGTTGGTCTGCCTAAAGCATGAGAAAGGCCTCAGAATAGCATGCCAGAAATTTCTCTTCCTGCTTGGTTTATGCCTGTTCTGTCCCAGAACATCGTATCTTCAGTAAATCATTCAATCCATGTGAAATCTTGAAAGGCTTATGGGGAGATTTTGCTCTACAGGAGGTATTCAGTAATTATAATTTGAATGAAAGATAAAGGAACAACATCATCCTCTTGTGTTTAAACAGAAAGAGTAGTCTGTGAGCTGTTTTGTTAGGCAAGTTACAGAGAGGGAGGTACTCAAACCCAAGAAGCAAGTTGCTTGATTATAAGCCATCAACATATCAACCTATACGTGTCGTAGTAATTCATACCAAGGGAAAATGAAATCTCTATTCTCCATTATTGTGCTTGGAACTAGATGGAACTATTTTCTCAGATGTCTGCATTGATTTAGATTCCTGTTATGAGTTCTGAGTATGGCTGTCAGACCTTGCCATCATCATCTTCCTTGGCGCCAGTAATCAAGTGGGCCAAAGGGACTCTTGCCTGCTCTGTGACTGTTACACATAACCATTCACAGCTAGTTAACTCTCTTAGGAGCAATAGCAAAGGCTCAAGTTGCTGAGTTGGAAATGGAGATACAGAAATGGAAAGAGTTCACACTGATAAAGGCAGGCCAGCTTTCCCACTTCCAGAACTGGTTGTTCCAGGTGTAAGGGCTTGGCCAATATAAATAGAGGAAATGCATTTCCATTTACACTCTGATTCCAAAAGTCCAGCATCACTACTGGGAATGCTCTGCAGTTTCACCACATGAAGTGTTGGGTCATGTTTGTTTGCATTCAGTCTCGAGACAAATGGATTCCAATTGGATTTCACCCAATTCTTACAGAGGAATGTACTGTTAGGATTTTTTTTTTTTTTTTTAATCACTGACTTGGTTTTGTTGTAGTAAAATGAAGCAACTTGTATTTCCAAATCCTCACTTCTTGCTGGATCAGACATGGATGAAAACTCACAAGCATACATTTAACAGTGTAAATATGTTCCCTAGATGGGGCTTTGTATCTCCACCTCAGGAAATGTTTAAGTAGAAGTCGTGAAGTAAACACAGCACATATTTTTTAGGTATTGGCAGTATCAATTCCTGTGATAAGCCCTATAAAGGTCCAAGTAATTTACAAGTAATAAGGCATGGGGCTACTATTAAACAATTTAATTTCTATGGCATTGAAAATTTGTGTCGAAGCTCAAAGGTCTCATGATTTGTAATAAAGTGTATGTTTTTATAAAGAAAATTATTATTTCATAGCTGTCTATCTGACGCTGGGCCCAGGAACTATACATTTATATCTTAATTTCCAACTGGAGCCCTATTTCCCTTCCTCAGACCTTTGCAAGTGTTCTAGCCTCTTGTCATCTGCGGGCTTAGCTCCCTTTGCCTGGCTAGCTCTTGGCTCCCTTCCCACCTTAACTCCCAGGTAGTTACATGTAGTTAATCCCAACTTATTATAATGCCGGTCAAACAATTCATTACATTTTACTTAGTGTTGGTTTTGATTTTTCTTCCTTTTTGGATCTCTCAATAGATGACACATTCTCTCACTGCTAGAACCACATTTAGTTTATTCAACTTTAGAATTTAACAGAGTACACGAGTTCAGTATTAGGAATAGATTAATAATAAAATAGCTCATTTGCTAGATTATCCCTCTGAGGAGGAGCTTAGAAGGGTAATAGCTGATTCAAAGGTGTGATTGTTTAATCAGAGGTAGTGGGAAGCACGAATTAACTGTGAAATCTTAATGACCAAGACAGACATATGGCTGTGTTAAGAGTTAATGAAAATGAGATTAATAAAAAGGTGGGATAATCCTAAATAAGAGAGTGCCAGACTAAGAAGTTTT
Organism: Onychomys torridus; assembly: GCF_903995425.1. Lineage (NCBI taxonomy): Eukaryota > Metazoa > Chordata > Mammalia > Rodentia > Cricetidae > Onychomys > Onychomys torridus. The sequence continues at coordinate 98,392,358 of NC_050444.1, forward strand.
CATATGGCTCAATAGTCAACAATGACTAATTATAGCTGCTATTTTAAAGAACTTATACAATTCAGATGGGGGGTTTTGCATGCTTGCTCATTTTCTTTTATTTCTTTTCTACAGAGAAAAACAGTTTCCATGTGTTTTGTATCTAGTATCTTGAAAAGGCATACCTTTGAACTTTCCATAACAAGAAAACATTGTAGATTACTGAGGAATAAAATGTGCAGTAAAGTAAAACATGACAGCATATTTTTGGAACAAGAATAGAAACAAAATAGGGCTATTAAACTTTTATATGATACAAATATTTCAGAAATATTTGTTTTCTTCCTATTGACTATAATCCCATTATTATAATGATTTTGTAGTTTCATAATATGATCTCAATAAATTCAAGTTGCCCAGGTTACCTTATTGAAGTTTTCTAGAGAATAATTAAATGTTTCAATCATCCTAATGACATAGATTCATAATTATTCACTAATAGCAGGAGCAAAAAGATGATTATGTTGCCCAGACTGCATTATTTTATTAGCAGCATTTTCATTTTATTTGGGTGCTTTTCTTCTGCAGTTGTTTTTATTTTAGAAGCTATGCTTCGTCAATTCTATCTTTACCTTTTTGTGAGCCAAGTTCTTTGCTTGATTTTGTTTTTTACAAGTTTTCCCCATGTAACTGTCCTTTAAAAAAAGATTTATTTTATGTGTACAAATGTTTTGCCTGCTTGTATGTCTATGCAGTACTTGCATGCCTGGTGGCCACAGAGGTCAAGAATGGGTTTGGGTGGTCTGGAGCCGGAGTAACAGATGGTTGTGAGCCATCCTGTGGATGTTAGGAATTGAACCTGGGTCCTCTCAAAGAACAGCCAGTGCTCTTAAGTTCCGAGCCATCTCTCTGGCCTCTCTTCAACATCATCATTTGTATTACCTGAAAAATTGTTTTTTGTGTGTGCATTCCTATAACACTACATATTTAACTTGTTTCTTAGATTTTAATTTTGATGAATAGTTTCTAAATTTCATAATATGTTCAAATAATTCCTAGCTCAGGGAATCAATGTCACCATTTCTACATGATTTTCAAATTCTTGATGGAGTTTTTTTCTTGTCACAATGAATCTTTTTCATAAAAGAATACATGCATGCTGTTTCCAGAGTTCTTTCATAGGGCAGAATAGCAGGTTAAGCCTCAGAGCCACCAAGAATAAGGCCTGAGGCTCATTCTCACTGATGCATAGGAGAATGACTTCTTCCAAGTTGCAGTTTCTACCATTTAGTGATTTAAGATTAGGTGGAAGGAAATGCATTGAGGTATTAGTTGTAGTTATGACCCTAAAGCTGGTTAAAGACTACTTGTTTTGTCTGTGCTGTTGTTTATTGTTGTTGGGATATATCCCAGTCAGCATGAAAGCCACCTTGCAAATTAAAAAAAAAATTTCTCTGTGACATTATAAAACAAAACTTGTAGGAAGAGAACACAACCCTCCACTGCCTTTGCAGAGCATGGCTGGCATCAGCTGGAGCTGTACTGAAGGGAACTATGCCTTTGCAGAATTCAGTACATCGCTGCAGGTGCTCCTCTACCCTGCTTCCCTGGCAGTGGACTCCAATAATCAGCAAGGAAGCGGAGCCTGCTGTTACTGGAGAAAAAAAAAAAAAAAAAGCAATGGGAAAATGGGAATCATAGTCTGATTGCCCTATAGATGCAGCCCAGGCAAAACCAAGACAAGTTCCACATTCAGTTTGTAATCATGTTCCTGAAGCAGAGGGGAAGACTCTGGCCACAGAACCATGTTGTTTTACTGACATTAGAGGAGTCTAGATGCAATCCAGATTCAAGTTTTTTCCAAAGCTGTGTCCTCCAAGATCTTAATTGGCATAAAAGCATCTCCTTCCTACTCCTGTGAGCGGCTGTGTGAAAGATGAGCTTTTGTTGCTGGAGTTTGTCTCTTTGTTCTGGTGTTCAAATGTAGGGAAAGTGTGGTGGTTTTGTTTTAAATTAGGAATTTGTATAAGGACTTTTGTGTAAGAGTTTTTATTTGACTTAGCAGAGGGAAATCAAATCAAGCTAACAAAACTTCTTTTTTTTTTTTTTTTAATGCATACCCTAGAGAAGACATATAATTTGACATCATGGCTAACTATATGATGAAGAATGCCACATAACAAAATCCAGCCATTCAGTTTTCACTGTGTGAGCACCTGTTTTATCTATTGTGGAACCACCTCCATGTGATAGTGGAGTTCTCATTACTCCTGAGCAGTAATTTAATGTTACGAATGCCCACAGAAGTGAGCAGACTTGGATCTAAAGGTGTCTCTGCAGTGTCATAGTTGAGTCAGAGTTTTACACATTAGTCTTTTTTCCCTATGTCTACATTATAATAAGAGACATGTAGAAGCATAAACTTTCAAATGAAAAATTTCAGGTCACGTTAGGCTAGGGAATCATAGGAGCAAGAATTGTATACTTGGAATTAGGATCTGAGGTCTGGATATGTCTTGATGAATACATTATGTTCCATCTGCTCTAATAATTCTTGCCACCAACTGATGTATTCTACAGTAGTGTAGCAGGTTCCCGTCTACAGTTCTCTGATGTTTGTTTATGAAATTTCTACCAGGATAAGACCAACACTATGACATGAAACACCCTTGCTAACTGAGAGTCTCGTATTTTTGTAGGACACATAAAAACTGTGGGAAAATTAGGAGCCTGTTCAGCCTGCCTTGCTTGGACTGTTTCTGCTCCATTCCGTTCACCTTTTTTTTTGATAGGGATTGAGAAAAGTGAATCACTCTGTTCCCAGCAGCTCTTTCAAATGTGTTGACCCATCTGTTGCCATATGTCAGACATCTGCTTTTATCATCCTCATCTGTGGTCCTTCAAAACTAGAGGCAATGAATTAACATTGAATATATGCTAATTTGTAGTGCTAGAGCAGCTATTTGCATTTAATCTGGCAGGAGCAATTTTCAGACATTAGCAATATTAGAGGCTAAGAATAGAAAGCAGAAGTATATTTGTATTCTCAACCACCTTTTTTTGAGTCAGTAATTCTAAAGCCTTTGTCATTACCCTTTTTATCATTAAAATGCGAGGAGTGAGTCCTTATTATTTGTTGAGTTTCCTTTAAAGCCAGCGCAGCATAATGTAACAGGGTAGGATTGTACAAGAATGTTCTACATTCAAGCTGTAGAGTTGTTTCTTTTTGAAGAATATATTGTCTTTATCCAATATCAAGGTATCATCAGAATATATTGGAGAAATTTAAGCTACCTTGCCAGTGTATCATGAATCCTGAGTTTGTACATGTTTCATAAAATACAGTAGGCCAACGCCACCATTATCTATGCTTTCTTTTTCTTCCTTTTTTTTTTTTTTTTTTGTGGATTTTCGAGACAGGGTTTCTCCATGTAGTTTTGATTCCTTTCCTGTAGACCAGGCTGGCCTTGAACTCACAGAGTTCGGTCTGGCTCTGTTTTCCAAGTGCTGGGATTAAAGGCGTGTGCCGCCACTGCCCGGCTCTTGCTTTCTTTTAGCATTAGTAATCTACAATTTTTATTTCTAGCTGTAGGCTATCTTTTTATTGTTTCATTTGAAACACTCAGGAATTTATCAACCCCTTTCAAACATATAAACCTTCAGAGTAATATTGTGTCACTGGTACCAGATATTTCTATTCAAATGTTATAAATGAAAATTAAAGTCACTTAAGTATGTGAATTAGGCATTTTTTTCTCACCTCCTTCCTCTCTCCCTCCTTCCCTCTCTCCCCTTTCTTTTTTGTTTATTCTCTCTCTCTCTCTCTCTCTCTCTCTCTCTCTCTCTCTCTCTCTCTCTCTCTTTGGAGGGTCCCACAATGTAGCCTGGCTGGCCTGATCTTGATATGTAGACCAAGCTGGCCTCAAACTCATGGAGATCCACTGGCTTCTGCCTGCCAAGTGCTGGGATTAAAGGTGTGGTGATGCAAAGCTGATGGGATACATTTACTATGCTAAAATCAATAACACTTTTGATCACATGAATAACCAAATTTTGGTCAGAAATAAAATTCAGCACATTCATTTTCATGCCAGATGCGATGGTGCAGACCATTAATCACAGAAGACTAGCTCGGTCTACACAGAGCCAGTCTTTAAATAAATACAGACATACATTCTAACTTCCTTGAATATGGCGAGCATTTTAAAAGTTTAGGCCATAACAATTTTTATTGTTTACATTTAAGGTGAATAGGATGCTGTACTTATATAGTTAAGTAACTACATAGTTATGTTACATAGTTATGCAAGTTAACATATTGCATATGCTACCCTTTATGATATTTTTGTAGCAAGATGATCTAAAACTACTCTCTTGGAAAATTTCTAGTATACCATCTTCTATTATTAACTGTAGTCTTTGTGTACATTAAATCTGTGTGGGTTTATTGAGCCCACATAAGTGCAATTCAGTATAGTTTGACCTATTTCAAAAGTAAAAGAGTTATCTAAATTCCATTGAGCACAGGCTGCATACAATATTTCATGCAGTTCCACCACCATGCAGTCATATTGTGGGTTAGAGAGTTCATGTAGAGAAAGTATCAAGTAACCTGTCCAACGGACAGAAATGCAAAAACCACTTAAAGAAGAATGATATTTTAACCTGTCCTTTGAAGTCAAAACTAGGCTTGTTTGTTTGTTTTAATATGATGTCAAGCTGTCTGAGGTTATGTTTTAGCTCATCTACATTTGGAAACTCATTAGGGTTTAGCAATAATAATAATAATAATAATAATAATAATAATAATAATAATAATAGCAAATCATGGACTCCAAAAGTAAAAAAAAATCATCTATTGCCCCTTACTGAGTTTAGATTTTGAGGATGTGTTTATGTACATTCCTAAAAAATGTGGAAACCATGCCTTAGTAAAATCATTGGAATATTTGATACGTTAATAGTTTCCACAGTTAAATAATGGCGGTAGCTGTCTCTCTTGTCAAGTTCAAAGAGAATTTAAATCCTCTTATTTTAGATAATTTCTAGGCATAAAGTTAATTGTGACTTCTAAGGCATAAAGCAACAGAAAAATTTTAAAGCTCTTACATCTTGATAAAGATCATAATTCTTATCTTTAGCACTAAAATATTTTTCTAGTGAGTTGCTTAAGTAGAAAATGTAGTTTCTTAATTATAATTATTGCATAGCCATCCTCGTTGGACCATTCATCCAAAAACTTTGAACAACTCCACAAGCTGTAACAGCTGTGCTCCTGGAGGAAACTTCACATCAGGCTATGACTTCAAATGTGGTTGAGAATCATGCCCATAGGCATTGGTGAATCAACCCTTCCTAAGCTTACATAGCACTCCATGCCCCGCTGGCTCCTAGAGGAGTGCCAGAATAGGTACTTCCCACCTCTCCAACCCTCCCCAAAAGAAAATGTGTTCCTAAATTAACCTCTCATCATTTAAAAATGTTTTCTGTATCCATTTAATTAGACTGCTGTAAGGATGCCACATTAAGATCAAACTGCAAATCTTTTTTTTTAAGATTTATTTATTCATGTATTTTATGTGTATGAGTGCTCTGCCTTCGTGCAGACCAGAAGAAGGAATCTGATCCTATTACAGATGGTTGTGAGCTACCATGTGGTTGCTAGGAATTGAACCCAGGACCTCTGGAAGAGCAGTCAAGTGCTCTTAACTGTTGAGCCACCTCTCCAGCCATAAGGACATCATGTTTTTATCTTTTTGTTTGAAACTAGATCTTGCTGTAGTACTAAGACTGTCCTCAAATCAGCATCTTTTACCTCAACCTGCTAAGTAACTGGGGTTATAGGCGTGCATAACTGTGCCCAACAAAGAAGAGCTTTCAAAAATTAAAGTGTAAAATGTATTTGGAAATTAAAAGTGGGAACAATGCATTTGAAGTCTTGACAATTTCCTTTGTGTCTTTTTTTTTTTTTTTAAGACATAAGCTGGAGCAACTTAAGAATGCCCCCCACTAAGGAAGGACGACTCAAAACCCCAGAGGACAAACATATTTTCCATGAGAATGTAGGAAGAGAAAACTGGGTTTATGGGGAGGAAATGGAGATCAGAAGAATTTGGTGTCAGTGGTCTAGGCCTTTCTGTGTCATCCTCCAAAAGCTCTTTGCCCTGGTTTTAAAACTCCGACTGAGAAATGGGAAGCTGTCTGCTTATGCTTCTCATGTGCAAATTAACCCTCTTTTCATTCCATCACAATTCCTGCAGAGTAGACCTGCTGCTTTGAACTCAGGAGACTGAGGTAATCACATGCGGTTTGGAAAGCTACTTGAAGAGTCAGCACCCACCCTATAGAGACATGATTAAATTAGGCCCATGTCAATTTAAGCAGAAGTCCGTAAATCTGCTTCTTACATGACCAAATCAGTTTTCTCTAATATCCTCTGCTATTATTGTTCCTGGTGCATTTTTGCCCACAAGAAAGAATGGGCTTCAGATGCTCATAAAGCCCTGCACAGTGAAACGCACTTTCTGAGTTCACTCAGCAGCTTGCAGCACAGAGAAGTCAAATCTCCGTTCAAGAACTTTCCAGGAAAATGCACCGAGCTTCTCCATGTAACTGTGCAGTTAGTGCCTTCCCCACCTCAGGCCCTCCATGACACACTTCCCACACCCTGTAGCCTAGCTCTTCTAGGTGGATTGTCAGCTTTAAGCACAAAAGGATCTTTATATTTCTGGGCAAGTGGTTTTTTCCTTATTCTCAACTCAAATGATTTCATTGCCATGTGAATTCTTTCCCCAAGGACAGCAAGTCTACTACTCTCTGCACATCCTCGCATGCTGCCTTTCTCTTCTTCCTCTCTCACCCACATCTTTAGCACAGGTTGCTGTCTGTGTCCTACACTGGGATCAACAGACAGAATGAACACACGCTGCAAGCTAATTTTTTCACTTCTCTGTGCATGACCATCCTTGGTGTTTTTGCTTCTCCTATCTAGAGAATTCAATACCTCAGAAAATCGTTATTTATGTATAAACTTTCTTCCAATGCAGTTTCTTCAAGAAGCAATGGCAGTTCATGCTCATGTCTTGAGCAGCTGGAGAATCCTTCCCTTTTCATTGCAAACTCTACAGTGGCCATGTACTTCTAACAAGCTTTTTGTTGTTGTTGTTTGGTTTTGGTTTTTTTTTTCTGTTGTTGTTGTTTGTTTTGTTTTGTTTTGTTTTGCTTTGTTTTGTGAGCCAAGGCATTGTAGGGCTAGAGGGAATCTTAAGAATGATCCTCAGTATTCTCATCTACCAAAGAGGACAACAAAGCGTTGGAAGACCAGCTGATTTAAGTCGAGAGTATGCTACTAGTGGCAACAAAACTCAAATCAAGGCTGCATTCTCGCAGCAGCAAAGCCCTCAACTACACCACCAGGGATGTTTGGGTTGCAAAGCGTTATAGTAGTAAATAAATAGCAAAGCACCTATCACTTGCATTTTAAATCTACTTGCATGTTGTTTATGCTGGAAATGCATCTGCCCAGATAGCCACAAGCCACATTCTATCCAATTTAAAAATAAGCAGTCCCTTAGATGTCCCAGTAAACTTGTTTTAATGAAGAAATGTGAAATTCTTGAAGAAACTAAATTAGAAAGAAAGAATATATTTGGGGCACAGCTATTTCAGTGACTCCAAATTCATTTAGAATAAGCATAATTGTCCAAAGTGGAACCATGATAGGTAAAAAAAAAAATTTCCTAAATTTATAATTTATCATTTTATTGATGATATTTTACTAGCTGACTTAAATGTAGATATTTTAGAAAGAGACTGTATTTATAATTAACCTGTTTTAAAGAAAAATATTGGTTTTTTTCTGTCCCATACCAAAGGGCTCTTTTGATATGGGACAAAAGAATCTCTTAACTTCTTTTTTTTTTTTTTAGTAATATGTTTGGGTTTAGAGAAGGAGTGAGCCAATTTCATCCCTAAAGCCAGCTTGATATGTTTGGGAATTTGGGCATAGCTTCTCTTACTACTTTTTGCTGGAGGGGGAGCTGTATCTTATGAGGACACAAAGAAAATGTTAGGATTATGGAGTAGTTCATGAGAGTGTATTATCTGAGCCAGTTGACTTGAAACTGTTCTGGATGTTGGATCATCTGGGCCATGGTGTCACCAGAGACCTTTCAGGGGGTCTTGGCTGGTCAGACCTGATGTATCTTAATCTGGAACAAATCCATAGCCTCTGGCTTTCTATGGAAACAAAAGCAGAGCCTCTTTTTTAAAGCAACATATCCTTAGATCCAAATTTTGAAGTCAAAGTATCTTTAAAATATACATATTGGCTTAACTTAACAGCTTTATAATCAATTTTTTTGTAGTTAAGAATATCAAAGACAACATAATCCAGATTTTATGTGTGATATCCATCTTTACATGGCTTATTTTTTATATTACCTTTATTGTCTCTATAAAGAATTTATTTTTAAAAACTATGTATTTATTATATAACTGTATATATAATTTTTTCTCTTTTAAGCCTATGTACACTTTACACATATTGTAAAGTATTTAAAGTCTTGTTTCATCTGAATCTGTCCTATTGTGTAACTATGGTTTTAAACTGTAGCATTTATAAGACCAAAATGGCCACTGTCGATGGTGGCTCCGCCCACCTCAGCTTCCCAACATGGCAGTGGTGTGTTTCTTGCCAGCTCTGGGAGCCATCAACTTTTAGAAACATTGAATCTATGCTTTTATCAAAGCAGTGTGTAGCCCAGAAACCTCTTTTGTTGTTGTTGTTGTTTTGTTTTGTCCTAGCAAAGGCTAAATCTACCATGCAGCATAATGCACCACTTGTAGACATCTCATACCTGAAGCAATCTCCAGCTACAGAACCATATAAAAGGATTGCTTAAATACATCTAAAAGATGAGGTAGGAGTATATGACTGGGGTCATTAATATTCTGTGCTTTAGGTGCCATTAAACTATTTGTAAAAATATAATATAAGCAGCTAAGGAAGATTATTGCAAATCATCACAACACTTAATACGTCACAGTTATAATGTTGTGAAATCCATGGTTGGTCTTCCTTTATGTATTCTGGCATAAAGCTCCCAAAATCCTTGCAACCTCCACAGTAACAAATGTGTTTTGTACAGCACTGAGTTGACTGAAGACTATCAGCCCACTGGTGGTTTCCATATGGGAATTTGTCATCATGGCAAGACAATAAACAGTATGATTAGAAGATTGCTAACCTCAGCCCAAACCACCCAACTCTGGGACCAGTAAAGGGGATGAAGATTAGGTTGGTCAGTGATATAAGTGATGAAGCCTATGTGTGGAAGCTTCCAGAAAACACAAATGGATGGGGCTTGGAAAGCTTCAGTTAGCTGTGCCTGTGACGCCTCCTGGACAGTGGAGTACTAGAAAGGTCATGGGAAGTTATGGAGCTTCTTTCTTGCCTTGCATCCTTTGTGGTAACCTGTATAATACACAGGTAACTCTAAGGAAGGTGGTACCCTGGCTTCTGTGGGAGGCACTAGCAAACTATGTAACCCAAGGAGGGGAATCCCAGGAACCTGGTTTATATGTAGCTGGTTGGTAAGAAGCATGGGAAAATAACCTGGAGCTCATATTAGAAGTGAGACTAAACCCTTAACCTGTGGGATCTGGTGACATCTGCTCAGACACAGCCCCTGAACTGAACTAAACCAAACTGAGTACACACCGATGGATGTATTCCAGACTGCCTTGCTTGCTTGAACCTACGTGGGAAAAACTTCCACTTCACACCTCTTTGTCTCCTGTGTTGATTGTAAAGAAAAGCACTTTGTTCTGACATTTTCTCTGTATTCTTAGAGACAGTCAGACAAAAACCCAAAAAAGGTAAAAGCAATCCACTTTTTCCTCATGGAATTCATCTTGTTCCTACCCAAAAGATGTGTTTACTTAGTTATTCTTGAAGTATTAAAGTCAGTGTATGCCTGTGCTGGGCAAATGAAATGGGTTTTTATGTGGAACAAAGGGTGAGGAATGAGTAAATTAATATTAACAATTAATTGAAGGCCTAGAGACCTTAGTGGTTACTTGTGACTGCCACAATTCCTCAGTTTCTGCTTCTGCTGCATTATCTGTACTGTACTGTGTCGGTTCTCAGAAGATTCCTCTGGTGGTTTTCATCTGGTACCATCGAAGAACATGTTTCTTCAAAAGAGCCAAAGGACAGGAAACACAGACATAAAACAAGCCTTTGCTGAGGACTTCTACAGCACAGTTCTGGCAGCCATTGGGATGGAAAGGGTGAATGAAGAAAGGAAGACTCTGAGGCCAGACTTCCAATGATCCAGAAGAAAAGCTTGCAGCAAAGTTCTCCAGGAAGTGTCTTGTCGTTTTAAAGTTTTATTTTATTTATTTATTTTTTTGCTTCTTTTAATTCATGGAAGCTGGGATTTGGGCAACCCAGTACCTACATCTAGCTCTCTTCTTATTTGCAAATACTTTTGTTGGATCACAGCATGATTTTTCTATGGCTGCAGTCTAGCTGTCTTCATGGAGGGTCATTTACTCAGAGCCTTGCAGAGAACACAAGAAAAGTTTGTCTATGAAAGACATTTTTAATCTACCCCTCACCCCCAATTTGGGCTTATATTTAGAAGGGAAAATTGGAAGGATTCTTGAAGTAGATTTAGTTATTTTATTAAAATACTGCCATGTGTACTTGAAAACAATAAATAGCTATAGTCTGAAGTTAGGACACTTAAAAAAAAGGTGTGCTTATTTTTTAAATTTTATGTGCAAGAGTGTTCTGCTAGTATGTATGTAAATGCACCACATGTGTGCCTGGCACTCTTGAAGGTCAGAAGAGGACAGTCTTGGATCCCCTGGGTCTAGGTTACAGATAGTGGGCACTGGGAATAGAACTCAGGAGATTTGGAAAAGCAACCAGTGTTCTTAACCACCGAGACATCTCTCCAGCTCCCTCATATTCTTCCATAAGCATTTATTATGACTATTATCATCATCATCACAATCATCATCATCATTATTGTATGTGTGTGTGCATGTATCCATGCTTTCATGTGGATTTGGGGTCAGTTGTTATGTAACAAGGGACTTTATCTGCTAATCCATTTTACTGCTCCTGCATGTGATAATTTTATTAGTGAGTGGTAAAAGATTTTTCATTTTAGTCCACAGCCACCTACAGGAATTGAAACCTCAATTTCATGGTCTTGAGCATAGGACAGTAGAAAACACAGGCTACCACTTTCAAAGGGTTATTTTCCACTTTAGTGGAAAAGGAATGTTTTCTTCACAGACCTTAGCAAGTTGATAAGCAGACAATAGAGAGCAGCTGGCTATATCCACTGTTGCTTCCCAGATTATCTGGACAGATTTCTATCTTTTCACAGGGACCATGAAGTCATCCCATCATGAAACCAGATTGTCAGTTTTAGGCATCTCCAAAGATGTATAGAAGGTGAGAATGTTCATTAGCTACTAGAGGTGGCTGTTTACACACGTTTTGTTTTTGAGGCATACTTGGCTATATAATTAAAACCTGCCATTATCTAGTTGTGAAATGGACGTGATATGATCACAGAGTTAAATAAAACATGGAGCTACATAGTCAGGATTGGGAACAACAAAGCAAACAAACCAGAAACAAAAAGAAGAAACCAAATTCCTGGAAGGTGAAGTCCCCTTCCTAAGCTTTCTTCGGCCCAGGAACAGTTAAAGCCATTCTGTATGAGCAGGTCTAGTGGTGAGACCACAGTGCTTCTTCAGGGAGGGCTCTGACTGTGATACCAGCAAGTTGAAACCTTAACTTTCACAAGAAATTTAGAAGGCATATGTCAAAAATTGATGGAGCATTTAGTTAGAAAACCAATAGTTAGAGATCATTCAAAACAGAATTAGATAAAGGTTCTGTGGCTATTTATTTTCTCAGGAAAAAATGTAAGATATGTAAGATCAAACTCCTAATTTAGAGTTAAAACTGTTCAACATTCATTAGAACAATAAAACTTAAGTTTTTGAGATTATCATTTTTTTCCAACCTGGCATAAGCCATTTGTTTGTTCGTCTTTGAGACACAAATTTCCAAGTTCACTTATGACTTTGTAATTCTGAGCCAAATTGGTAGTAATCCACCAGATTACCTGAAAAAGAAAATCAGCCTAAGTCATCAGGTCATACCACTAATCTCTTTTAGGGTAACATTGGGGAAATGTTGATTTTACAAAATTTTATGTTTAAATTCAGAAGTCTATTTTCAACAAAGCTTAGAAGTTTATGCTAGAAAGTTATATTAATTTGTTTTTAATCTTTTCTGATAGGCCCAGGGAACAAAAATTAAGGGAATGAAGTTTATTTCTTGAGTGTGAAGTTCTTCAGTTGGGATAATTTCTACTCTCTCTATGGATATTACTAGAGTGTCACACACCCACTCTCTCAGCAATACTGATGGCAAGCTTGTTAACAGCTCTTAAAAAAACAAAACTAAACTAAACAACAAAGCTTGTTATTTGGGCTACTATTCAACCACACCATGCCACTCCTATCAACAACCAAAGTCCAAGAGGTGGTCTACTACCAGAGGATTGTGGGAGGGGCTCGATGTGTGGACTTGGACTGTAAAGGTCTTTCCATGCAGCTTGAAGGGAAGGAAGAACAGACCAGACTTGACTCAACTTCAGCCTGATTCTCCTTCACTGTGATGCTGTGAGGATGCAATTCCTGTGATATATTTGATTCCCTCTTCCCTTCAGGATTTAAAAGTATTTCTCTAGTTTAAATAGTTTGCAAAAGAAATTTCTTATACTTGTTCTTTGTGTTTTTGTTTTGTTTTGTTTTGTTTTGTTTTGTTTTTTGTTTTTGGTTAGTTTTTTGTTTGTCTGTTTCTTTGTTTTTATGCTGTTCTGGGCAGTTTCTAGACTTTTCTCTGGTTGTCTGTGGCTGTTGGGTATGAAAATGGAGCTGGGTTCCGAGGCCTTTAATTGCGGCTCCCTGTTAGCATTAGTCAGCGTTGGGCTGTTTATTGTTTATCTAGCCATGGGTATCATGGACTGAAATTTCCTCCAGGACTCAACGATCTCTCTCTCCCTTTTCTCAGGCAATCTTCCCTAGAATCAAAGGCCTGAAGCACTTCCCAAGGCAGAGTGTTCTCTAGTGAGCCTGACTGAATGGTTTCCCTCTCTCAACTAAGATATGCTTTAGGAAAAAGCTAACTTGACTAGTCATTGCAAAACAACCTCCTGTAAGGAGAGTACTGCATAAGGAGACCAGAAAGGTGTGGGAATACAGACTTTGGAGCATCCCTCTTGTTAGTTATTTGGTGGCGCTCTTACCCTGCGAGGAAATGTCATGAACACAAGATCCACTAATAAGAGTTTTTATTAAGATAGGAAAGAAAGAGACAGACATGAACAGGCCTGTGAAAAACACATGTGGTCAAGGGAAAGTGAGGCCAGGGAACATGGCACCGGCTTATAAAGGGTGGGTTGCGCTGTATAAACGAACCCATGCGGCTACTCCACACATTCGCATAGATCACATGGCTGCACGTGCGCTTTACACAACCACACAAAGCCACAGGGTCCTGGTCACACGAGACATTTTGACCTGGAAATGGCTATTTTGAACCAGAAATAGCTAGGCATAAGTGTCTAGGTCCACCGGGCATGTCTAACCATGGGGGCATGTTGTGAATTCATATCACCTCTTCCTGCCAGAAACCCAGGAAATCAGAACACAGCAGCACTCCTGGAGGTGAAACTGAAAGTGTGGAGGTTTTGAAGCCATTCCTAACTCCCAGGCAGGTGCCATACAACCTCCACCAACTCACAAATTGCCCTTTGAAACATTGCTAACTGAAATTGGTCTTACCTCAGGGCTTTCTGCTTCTGGACTCCTGGCCATATTGATTTTATTGACCTGTGTCCCAGGCTGCAGTTTGCCTTGTGACCTCAGTTCTCTAAGGATGTTGTTCACATGCAATTTGTTCAGTTGTCTTCTTACTGTAAAGACCTTTGTTACTTGTCAGATTGGAACCACCATGAGAATAATCAGCTTCAGCATTTGGTGTGTGTGTGTGTGTGTGTGTGTGTGTGTGTGTGTGTGTGTGTGTGTGTGAGAGAGAGAGAGAGAGAGACAGAGAGAGAGAGACAGAGAGAGAGAAGACATACTGACAAATAGATATTTATGGCAGCTACCTAAGTACAGGGCATAGGAAGCTTATGATAAATGAATGACATACTTTTTTTTTTTTTTTTTTTTAGTATTACCAAAGCTGCTTTTAAAAGCTGAGACTGAATAAATCATGAGAGCAGAAAGTTGAGGTACTGCATGCAGTTAGTGTTGGAATATTGCAGGTGTTGTTTACGGGCTGCTCTTCTCATCATTGCCTCCACCCAGGGAGGCTTTCATTACTGCTCTGTCTGGAGAGTCTTGCCTGAAATCCCAAGTGAAAATACTTAGTCAGTGCTGGGCACTGTGGGGAAAATATGACAAGGCTGAGACTCATGTTCCATAACGGATTGCAAATGTGGCCAAATCACTAACAATAGTTGAAAATGAGATGCCAGTGGCTCAGTTACGTTTCCTATCCAAAGGGGTCATTTTACAGGGGACCCATTGTAAAGACAATGAATGAACATATAAATACATTCTGGTTTATAGTAAGCTTCTCAACAGAAAACTGTTATTCCCAGCCTATGCTCCTTCCATTTTTCCTCTTTTGAGGCCAACTCAAAGCATATTTTCAAGTTAAATGGACAATTTTGAAAAGAAAAATTGCAATAGAAGAAAATTGTAAATATTGAAACTACAATAATGTCATTGTTAATCTTTTAGTTTGTTCCAAATTCTTCTTCACATTGTGTCTGAATGTTATGATGTTAAGTTTAGATCTTCTAATCAGTATAATTATTTATGTTTTATTTTCCCTCAAGAGTTATGTGTTATCTCCATTGAGAGTATCTACTGTGTCACTACTTATCAAACATTTCTCCCACTATCACTCCTCAGTGTAATAAACAGCATTCTCTGGTGAAGAAAGTTCGCCTCATGGGAAATCAAGATAGCTATTTAAATATTGACTTTGCTTTACCTAGAATATTCTTTGTTCCCACCAATGAATACTTAACTACTTACTTGTTTGTTAAACACCAACCTGTTAGATATTAGAAGAGTAGCATTCCATTGACACAGTGGTCTGCCATTCTCCCAACTTATTCAGAAGCTGAAGGACCTCCAGGCCCTTGCTGATCAAAGTGTGGCTGGGTTGTCACAGCAATTATTTGTTAGTGATCTGTGTTCCTCCAAACTCAGCATCATCAAAAAGCAAACTGATTCAAAGTTCCTGTGAGTCTGTGTGCATTTTAATTGAGTGACCCTGGCTCAGAGATTCTAGCAGACTCCCATCAAGGTGCAGGGCAGGGGTGAGGGTGAGGGCTGCAATCATCTCTAGGCTCAATTTTGCAAGAACGTGCTTCCAGTCTCACTGAGATGCCTGGGGATGGTAGATAGGTCTTTCCCCTTGCTGGCTATTGCCTGGCACTCACTTATTTACCATTTGGATCTCAGATTAGGACATTTCACAGCTTGGAGGGGCTATATTTGAGCAGAAGAAATGTTCTTTGCAACCTTTCTCAGAAGGGTTCCAGTACTCTTTAGAAACCAGGCAATAGGCCTGATCTACAGTGCATGGCAAAGACTACCAAAGGATATAAATCAAGAGGAGGAGTAATGATGATATACCTTACAGGATTCCTATGAGTTAATATCATCAGATACCATGTTTGAAATGCAGAATCATGAAACTAGTAAACCAAATCTATATATTAGCAAGATTCTTAGGCGATCCATGGACATATCCAATCTTGCTGTCTTTGTTTTTCTGTTGCTGTGATAAAATATACTGAAAAGCAGTTTGAGGCAGAAAAGGTTTATTTTGCTCATATATGGTTCCAAGGTTATAGTCTACCATGGCAGAAAAGTCACAAGAACAGGAACTTACTGGAGCTGGCAGTCAAGAGGCACGGAGCAACAAATGCATGTTGTGGCTTGCTTCACTTTCTTTCCTTGTTACAGTTGGAGGTCCACAGTCTAGGGAATGGTAGTATCACAATGGGCTAATTTTCCCAACTCAGTTATCTTCATGTAATCAGCGCCATGCCGAGGCCCATCTCCAAGCTGAGTTTAGATTGTGTCAAGTTGACCATTGACACCTGCCATCCAAGAGCCTTCCCCATGAGCAGGGCCCACTTGCTTTATTCTGTTGTAGAAGCTGTTTTCTCAGTTTTACTTACTTAATGGTTACTCTCTATTAAACTCAAAGGTAAGTTTTTCTGGTAATTCCCTTCTCCCTTATTCAACAAGTATAGGAAAAGCAAATGTCATTAGAGCACTCATGACCTGGACGAAGTCATCAGACTGAGGATAGAATTGGTGGAATAAGAAATATGTTGAGGTTGTAAGGACTGAAACCAAAAGATGTAATGATGGCTGGCATTAAGAAATTAAAGAGGTAGCTGGAGTGCCAGCTCAGTGGTTAAGAGCACTTGTTGCTCTTGCAGAGGATCTGGGTTCAATTCCCAGTACCCATGTAGTGGCTGGGTCACAGAGTTTGCAACTCCAGTCTCCAGGGATCTGACACCCTCTTCTGACCTCAATGGGCACCAGTCATGCACATGGTACATAGAAATACAAATAGGCAAAGCATTCATATACCAAAAAAAAAAAAAACCCAATAAATGCACAAACAAATGTAAAAGCAATGTTAAAAATTAAAAAGGTTAACTATAAAATGCTTCCATTAGTCCTGTTTTTTTTTTTTTTACAACCCTTAAATCCACTCTTGAATGACTCTACAACATGCAGCATATTATTTATAATGGTAACCAACCCTTATTGCTTGGATTTATTTGATTATACCTACCAAGACGCAGAAGTGTTGAGCATATTTTAAAAATATAGCCATTAAATCATCACAGTATAAAAATGTAAATGCTCAGCTGAGTTTTAGCACCTTGATTATCCCTTCTCGTCTACTTCATGTCTCAAAAACAATAAAACAATAGTCTACATACTGAATCTGACCATTTCCATAAATGACTCCTTATATTTGAGACAGTGTCTTGCTGTGTAACCCAGGTGACACCATCTTCTTGCCTCAGCCTCCCAAATGCCTAAATTATAGCATTCAGTACCATGCCTACCTTGACATTAATCATTTCACTACGTTTTACATTTATCTCAAGTTCTGGTTAGTGGGAAAGATAAAGGTACATTCTTTTTTTTTTCATTTCTGAAACAGGAACATTCTGTTTTTAAAACACACACACACACACACACACACACACTATATATATATATATATATATATATATATATATATATATATATATATTGAGAGAGAGAGAGAGAGATAAAAATTGTAAGGTATAAAATGAAAGTCCCTAAATATACTTATCACAAAATACAACAGAGTAGGCAAAGCCTTCTTCTCTATCTTCCCAGTGGCTCTAAAACCAACATCTATTGGGATGCATGAGCTGCTTATTAAACTTTTAGGGGCTTTGGGAACTTCTTGTCAGACTCACTGTTAAAACTTTAGGTTTGTATGTAAGCCTACAAATCAATGTTATACTCAAAGGTAGCAAGTACTCAACCACTTCTCGATGATTTTACAGTTTTACTATCAGTTAGAGTCTTTTTTATTTTGTAGTTTTGGGTTTTAAGGCAACTGTCTTCTATACATGACAGAAAAGCTGTACCCAAGAAATTTCAATAATATGGTTACCTAAATCAGACCTAAAAAATGAAAAGATCAGTTAGCCTGCCAAAGTGGATAGGGGAAATTCACCAGGCCCCACCCTCTAGATGAAGAGCAGTCAGTGGATGTTGAGAGGAAAAGAATAAGCCTTCCCCAGGGATGAGTCCTCTGACATGTTATCTACTCCCAGATGATCAGCCCTTAACAGATTACATATGACAACACTAACACTAAATAGAATCAGCAGGTTGTATATATAAATTTATATGCATGTATATATATATATATATATATATATATATATATATACTAATAATTAAAGAATAAGAATCCATGAATTTGAGAAGGTGAGGGTACAGATACAAGAGCAGTTGAAGATAAAAAGTGTAAATGATATAAATATAGTACTCAAGAAATTCCCCCCTCAAAAAAAAAACATGAAAATCTTTCTGTTTGTATCTAAGAGATGAAAATACTGTATGTGAGATGTTCTAAACACCTATCAGTTGCATTTACTGACATCACATTGACAACTAGAAATTAGCCATTATAGAAGAATTCATACACAGAAACTGGGAAACACTATAAATAAATCCTTGCATTTTAATTCATTGATTCTAGACTTTAAAGACTCAGAGACGATTTTAATACTGAAGACTAAACTTCAAAGTGTCCCTATTGGACTGCAGAGATGGTCCAATGGTTAAGAACACTGCTAACTTTTCTAGAAGATATTATTCAATTCCCAGCACCTACATGGCAGCACATAATCAACCATCTGTATGTAACTTTGCAGGCACCCAGCACGCAAGTGGTGAACAGATATACGTGTAGATAAAAAAAAAATATGTACACATAAATACAAAATAAATACATTTTGAAATGTCCCAGTTACTTTGAAAAGGGAAATGAAATCTTTGTTCTGTATTCAAAACCATTTATACACCAAAGAAATTGCTGATACCATCGATAAACCAGTAACATAAACAATGTAAGGCAAACACAGGCTTCAGTTTTAATATGTTTTAATACACATAATTTGTACTATATGAGAAAGATTAACCACAGGTAACTATGTATTTAAGGATAAATGATCATCTAGAAAAGAATCAATTAGGTGGGAGCAATTCTATCTGTTGCCATACATCCAGAGTTCGGCAAGAATGAATAAGGCATTCTTTGAGAATCAATTGGTTATCCGAAGTTTATAGCAAAGGCTACTTTATATGTTATTGAAAGTGTATCTAAACTGGTGGTGGTACACACCTTTAATCCCAGGACTTGGGGGGCAGAACCAGGTGGATCTCTGTGAGTTTGAGGCCAGCCTGGTCTACAGAGTGAGATCCAGGACAGATACCAAAACTACACAAAGAAACCCTATCTCAAAAAAAACCCAAAAGCCAAAAAAAAGAACAACAGCAAAAAAAAAAAAAAAAAAAAAAAAAAAAAAAAGTGTATTTATCACACACTTTCCTTACTAGCCCAATTTATATTGCATTTATTTATATGGTAGAGTTTGGCTTTTAAATGTCTTGCAAAGGCCCATGTGTCCAAGGCTTGATTCCTGACACTTTGGGACAAAACTGGAAGATGATAAAACATATCAGATATACAGCTTTCTGGAAGGAAATTGAGTTGCTGGGCATTACGTCTTGATGCTGGGATCCCAGCCTGTCTCTCTGTTTCTCACCCATTGCAAGTTAAACAGGACCCTTTCACATGCACTTTCACATAAGGTACTATTCTGCCACATGCTCAAAGTATGCTGTGTGAAGACATGAGCCAAAATAAATCTTTATACCTTATAAATTGTTTACCTCAGTTATTTCAACACAGAGGTGGGATGTTTCAGTCACTGCTCCGTTGATGTGATGGAGTACCATGACCAAAAGCAACTTGGGGAGGAAAGGGTTTATTGGGCTTGTGCTCTCACATTATAGTCCATCATTGAAGCAAGTTGGGGCAAGAACTCAAACAAGGCAGAGAATTGGAGGCAGGAGCTGATGCAGAGGCCTTGGCAGGGTGCTGCTTACTGGCTTGCTCCCTATGGCTTTTTTTAAATATTTTTTTTTCATTTATTTTACAAACCAACCAGTTTCCTCTCCCTCCTCTCCTCTCATCCCTCCCCCTACCTTGCTCCTACCTATCTCCCATCCACTCCTCTATCTCCATTCTGAAAGGGGCAGGCCTCCCATGGTAGTCAACACAGCATGGTACATCAAGTTGAGGCAGGATCAAGCTCCTCCCTTTGCATCAAAGTTGGGCAAGGCAACCCAGCTTGGGGAACAGGTTCCCAAAAGCCAACTCAAGTGCAAGGGCCAGGTCCTGACCCCAGTGCTAGGAGCCCCACAAACAAACCAAGCTACACAACTGTCACATACATGCAGAGGGCCTAGGTTGGTCCCATGCACAGCCTGCTTTCTTATAGAACCCAGGACCATCAGCCCAGGGTAGCACCCCACACAATTGTGTGGGACCTTACCCATCAATCACCAATTAAGAAAATGCCCTACAGCAGGATCTTATGGAGGCATTTTCTCAGTTGAGGTTTCCTCCTTTCAGATAACTCTAGCTTGTGTCAAGTTGACATAAACTAGCCAACAATAAAGCAGTAAGTGTGTATACATTGGCTAGTGATTGGCTGTTGAACACTTGGCATTATACCTCCCTTCATCTTCCTCTTAGAATAGAAACCTGATCACTATAGCCACAGAGAAGCACATGCTGTGACCTCAACCTCATCTGGAAATACTGCTTTAAGGTCTAACTTGGAGAGATGGATATGCAGAAAAATTTATGTTAATGGACAAACTTCTGGTCTGTGGACCAACTTCTCTGTTGGGAATGTGAGACATGTTTGTTACCTCACTCTAAATAAATCTTGGCTCAGGTAATTTTCAGTTTGTTGTATTAATGTCAGTTATGCCTCAGACATAGAGAAAGTTGAGTTTCAGTCAGTCCATTAGAACATGAAAAAGGTACCAGTTTGAGTACAACCTGATGGGATAGAAAGAAAAGCTATGTAGCTCACTTTAGCCATGGGAAGACTCACTGGAAGGAGCTGATACATACTCACAAGCTACTTTCATGCTGGAACTGGATTCAGAGTCAGTGAAGTCACATGTACCTCTTTCAAATAACCACATTCTGCTTTCTGTGTCATCAGAAGTATTATTGTTCTGCTGTACTGATGGCAGTGTTTTTGTCAGTAATGTAGTTATTGGGGAAATTACTTATCCATAAGGCTTTGGGAAAATAGCAAACTGTTGTAGTTACTGTTCAGTTCTACCAGTGAGCAACATAATGAAGGATGTCAAAACTGACGTATATAAAAATTAAACCCTCCATTTTTCAGTTAGAAACTAATTTTGCTCTAAAATTTCAACCAAATGAGAAAGGTGTGTGTAATCACAGGTTTTTCTCCCAAAAGTTCTAAATTGAAGTCAGTGAATAGAAACGTCATACAGTGTCTTCCCAAATGACAGAGAGACAGCAGTGTCCTCATGGATTTGCTGAGAAAGGCAGATAGAGAGACATGCTGTATAATACAGCTATCAATAAAAATTCTGGGCTGGGCAATAGTGGTGCACGCCTTTAATCCCAGCACTCGGGAGGCAAACCTGGTCTACAGAGCGAGATCCAGGACAGGTGCAAAGCTACACAGAGAAACCCTGTCTCAAAAAAAGACAAAAAAACAATAAAACAACAACAACAAACACCACACACACACACACACACACACACACACACACGCACACACACACACACACACACACACACACTTCTGGAGGATCCAACCATGTGTAGGAAGAAAATGTCTTGTGATCATCAAATCATCAAATGGTTATGTGATGAATTCAGAGAAGGAACAGAATTGGATACCAGGAGGTTAAGCAATGGGGATATGTATTCTCTGGATAGTTTTATTTCAACTTGACATAACCTAGAGTAATGTGGTACAAGGGAACCATAATAAAAAAATGACTGATGTATGTGGGCCCAGGCCATTGTGGATGCCGCCACCCCTGAGCAGGTGATCCTGGGGTGGGGAGTATAAGAAGGAACACTCCATGAGCAGCAAGTCAGTAAGCACTCCCCCATGGCCTCTGCTTCTGTTTCTGCCTTCTGATTTCTGCCCTGACTTCCTTTGTGTAAGGATGCCATATGCAAGTGTAAGGCGAAAACACACCCTTTCTTCACCAAGTTATTTGGTCATGGCATTTTATCACAGTAATAGAAACTCTAACTAAGACAATGCATAAACTAAGACAAGCGGCTGAAAAAATAGTATTTCAGGCACCTTTCCAATATCCCTCCAATTCATGTTTAAAATTTAAATACCTGTAAGTATGGTAAGAAAGTTGGAAATATATATATGACTATAAAAGAGGGTTGTTCAGAATCAAAGACTTTCTCTAACTGTAATTGGGAGGAAAAAAGAAAGAAAGAAATCATCATTGTTTCTTCTGATTGGAAACTAGGCATAGAGCCTAGCACTAAGAGGCGCATCTAACCTCTTTCTCTTATCCCATGAACTTCATGATGGACTTGTCAAGAACTTTCCTTTTCCAAATTCCTGTTATAGCTTTTGGCAAATTTGGGATTTATATCATGTGTTTATAGTGGGAATGTGTAACTTAGACATGGCATGCTTTATTTGTTTACTCAAATTGACATTAGTAAGTAAAGGGGTAAAAATATAGAGGACTTTGTGAGACGTATCTTACCTGTACTTATCCTCAAGTACAACAAGACAACATAAGAAATGGCTGTTGGAAGACACAATCAACAGCTCATGTGCATGTTTGTTAATTTAAAGACATTATTTGGGTGACAAGAGGCTTAGCTGGTAAAAATACTGTTGTGCAGGCCTTAAAACCTGACTTGAATCCCTGGATCCCTTTGT
This sequence comes from Onychomys torridus, assembly GCF_903995425.1. Classification (NCBI taxonomy): domain Eukaryota; kingdom Metazoa; phylum Chordata; class Mammalia; order Rodentia; family Cricetidae; genus Onychomys; species Onychomys torridus. The sequence continues at coordinate 98,415,013 of NC_050444.1, forward strand.
GGGAGGAGAGAACTGATTCCAAAAGCTACCCTCTGATTTCCACATGTATGCTGTGACAAGCACATGGCTTTACTTAGATGTATGCATCAGACATACACACTGAGAAGACAATAGTAAATAAAAAAACCATGTTTGCCTTGGAACATAAATATGATTTTTATTAAATTCAAATGGTGAGAATACAAATTATTCTTAATTACACAATTACACAGATTATCATACAATTTCTGATAAGCTAATTATAATTCATGTTGACTTAGAATTTCAGTTTTAACCACAATTTTTTTTCTAATATTTCATGCTGAAACTGTTGAGCAGGAATTGTCTGTCTCCTTATGGCCCATATGATTTCCTTGTAGCAAAAGTGACTTAGTAATCACACAGCCTCAAAGAAGACAGAGACTATGTCATAATGGAAGGAAAACCAGGGAGCATCTGATCAGTAATGCTTTTCTTATAAAGTAACACCTAAAATGAAACCTTGATGGGGACGGAGACAAGTACATGAGGTGGGCTCAATTCAGTCTCAGTGATGAGGATTCTTCTTTATTTCATAGGACTCACTTTGTTGTCCTTATTAAGCCCCATGGTTCATGGTGAACTTAACAGAACTTCATGATTTTTCTTTGAAGGAATCTGAAGTCCTACACACCAAGCTTGTTTATCTACAGATCACAGGTAGAACATGTCAAGGTCAGACTTGTACAGTGTATTATGTTCCTCATACAACACCATCTTGAATATCAGTTCTCTGATTTAAAAACAATTATTAATTTTTGTCTATGTGAATGGGTGTTTTACCTGCATGTATGTCTGTGCACCACTTTTTGGCCCAATCCCCTCAGGGGCCCTGGAATAGGAGTTGGAGATGGTTGTAAATCACCGTGTAGATGCTGGAAATTGAACTCTAGTCCTCTGGAAGAGCAACCCGTGCTCTCAGTTACTGAACCATCTCTCCAGCTGCCTCAGTTCTTTGGTTAATTGAAAATTTAACTGTATTCTTCCTTCGATTCCATGATGCTAAGTCAAAACTGTTGCATTCTTTCTTATGAAAAGGATTTTGGGGAGCCAATGAGATGGCTCTGGTATATGTCAGTAAATCTACTTTGGCCAAGCCCAATGACCTGACTTTGATCCTTGAGACCCACATTGTGGAAAGAGAGAACTGACTCTACAGTGACTTGTATTCATGTCTAGGACACCTGTACACCTTCACCCTCTACACAGATAAATAGGTAAATAAATAAATGTAATTTGAAAAATGGTTTTAGAAGGGATTGTTCATAAGAGAACAGATCTTGAAAATTGTGTTCTTAGCAACTATTTGAAAATAGTTGTTCTTTCTAGATCCTTCATTGCAAATTTTGTATAAACTCAGTCCACCACTTGTCAGAAATGACATGAAGTTTCAGCACTTTCCACACAGGCCAAAAACCTGTTGGGCACAGACCTAAAGGTTGGAATACTCAGACTCGGGGTGAAGGCAAACCACATAGCAGGAATTGTAAAGATCAGAATAGGCCGTGGGAAGTGAGGAAGGAAAGGGAATATACTGACGTGACTTAGAATCAGTCAGTACAGACACTTGTATTAGGGAAAAAGATATGTGGTTTGATTGGGCTCTTTGTTCAATTCCTTTCACTGGGTGTTTGCAGTACACCTGTGCTGTGCTAGAACAAATTATCACCCCTAAGCAAACAGAATCATGTGTGCACTGTGACTCACAGCTTGAAGTCCGCTTCCCTTTGAGATGCTATCTTACACTTTGTAAATTTAAGCAAGGGAGAATTTATGCCAGTGACTCAGTCCCAGAGTCCTGTGAATGAATAGAAACAGGAGTACATGCTTAGGAATGCTTCAGTCCTGGGGTATTTCTTCCTGATAATTTTCCTTCATTTCAAGTCCTACTACCAACTCTCACAAAGGTGCAGGCTGCTGAACCGAGGGTCCAATCTGGAGCATAAATAGTGTTCAGTCATTGGACAGATCTTGATTGAGTAGATACTGTGTGCCAAGCACTCCTCTACATCTTAGCAAGCAGTGATGATTAGGCAGTCAAAGTTCCCTGTACTCTGAAACTCCTTCATGTGTAAGTAATAAGCAAATTGAATCTAACAAGTCATAAATATGCAGGAAACAATAGTCATGAAACTCAATCTGTAACTGGGCTTGAGGACTGGGCATGATTAATCAGGAATGGGCTCTCTAAGGTTATGGTAACATTGAAGCTCAGAGCGTGAGGAGGGTCCCAAATCTCAGTAAACACAGAATAAAGTCAAGGGGCTTACAAGACTCTGGCTGAGAGAACATCAGCCACTGTGGTAAAGCTACTCTGTTCTTGCTGCAACCATCACAAGGACTAAGATGAATAACAGCGTGGAAAGGTGGGGCAACCACTGGAGTCACGAGTAACATCGTGATTCAGTTTTTGGTTGATTGCTCATATACCCAGGGTTCATCAATACCATAACCACACCTCAGTTTTGGGACAAGGCCCTGTATAACAGACAAGGACTCCTGGAACAGACTAGCAGCAGCCAGTCATAGAAAGTAGCACACCCAGCAATCTGGCAGACACTGTTTACTGTCCTAGAGAACATGGGCTTACACACACTTAAATCTATAATCATTATCTACAACAACAGGCTTTAACCACATTACTTTCATAACCCACCCCCCAACAATGACTCAATAACATCTGAATGTTTTGCTTTTAGAAGCCAATGATTTCCTTATTTAAATCATTTCATGGTCAAAGGAAACTTGTTTCTACATAGCCTACTTTCTTTTTATTCTTACTGCTTGATAAAATTGAAAATAATAAAATGTCTAATAGATGTTACCACTATACAAGACCATAATTACTGAAAGAATATATTCTTAGTACATATTAACCCTTGAGTGATGAAATTTCTGTGTGAATTTATTAATATCTTAAGATATTTCAAAGATCTAAAAATATGACTAAAATTTTAAAAACGTGCTTAGGAAAGATTTCACAATGTAGGAGAATGGTAAGAATCACTTCTTTAAGGGACTTATTGCTAAATTGAGAAGATCAATATATACATATTTATTTGTGATGTGTTTCCCCAGTCAGTCATAATATGCAACTGCACAAAATTCAGCAATGTTGTGAGATAGAAACAAAAAAGTGCCATAGAGGCTCGTAGATCAGCAGAAGAGAATAGTCAGTAAGCTGGGAACAGTGCATCTGAAGGAATGAGGAGGCTTTGGAGAAGTAAGGAGCAGTGATGGTCCACTGCTTCCCACGTGGGAAGGGGCATCTATTGTCCGTTTGGGGACTGGTTGGGAAATGGCCACACAAATCTTGTCCCACGCCTCTAGTAGGCATGGGAAATGTCTTCAGTTTTAGGGACTTACTGAAGAATCTTGTAGAAGTTTTACCCACTGATTTTCTGTGCTCACCAGTGGACCCATGTACATTGTTGGTGCTTTGTAAATATTTGTATTATTTGTAATTTGAACTAAGTCTTGATGGCCTTTAAGGTATGTGGGTGAACTGGAACACAAAGACTTTCAGAAAGCCTCCTCCTTGGTCACAGTCATTGTAAAGTTATTGAAAATCCATTTGTAAAAAAAAAAGCAGTTTGAGGCCTACTGAGCTCATATCCTTCTATTTGAGAATACCATAGGGAGACCAATTTCCACCTGTTACTGTCTGTTTATGCCTTTCACTGAGAAGATGCAGAGGTTGCTTTAATATTTTAGTGATTCCATGGTATTTTAAAAGTGCACTTTGTACTTCCTGTGTTTACACTTATATTTTCCTTATGTTTTGAAAATTGTACTCTAGAGTGAAACTTCTTTCTTCTCGTTGTCTCTTTCTCTTCTTTCTGTGACTCTGTCCGTCTGTCTCTTTGGGTTGAACCCAGGGTATCCCCAGCTGCTTCCTGGTGGAAACTTTATCCTTCCATTTGTCCACACACTAAACAGCCAAAGTTCACCTTCAGTTATGGATGAACTCCCCAGCAGGAAGTCCTTTTGGATGAAAGCACATTTCTGATGACAATAGTCTTCTTTTTCTTTGTGGGTTGAGTCACTCAAGAAGGAACGCTTTTGAGAAGTCTAGAGACCTACATGTCTGAATTAGTCCTGTCTCTTAAAGAGAGAATTGGCATGGCCAGCGTTTTTGGCTTACTATTCCAAGTGGGAGAATGGATATCCATTTTCAAACTGTAATGAATGTGAGTAGGCCCCCTTGTGGCCAGACAGGTCCCTGCCTCCCAGTTTGGTTCTTAGAAGCAAATGTATTATCGAGCACTCCTTATGGAGAAGCAGTCAGGATTGCCCATTTCTACTGTATTCTTAAAATTTTCCCTGCAGTTTTCAGTTGTTTATAAAAGGAGAAGAAAGTGATACTGCCTGCAGTGCAGTGTAATTAGGTTTTTCTAATGAATGTTGATTTTTTTTTATAATGCTGCTTGGCATGTTATCATTTAATAAACAGAGGTTTCTGTAAAACTAATGAGGATTCTTTCATTTCTGCACTTTTTTGTTAGCCCAGTACCATATAAATATAGATAAGTTATTTGTTTATCCAGAAAGAGAATACATTCTTAACAGACAACTTGCCATTTGATGGGTATATTCAAGGAGCTTGATTGGTGTCAGAAATACAATGGAGCTTTTATTGATCAATTAGGAGGCTGATGCATATGCCAGGAAGTGAGTTGTTGAGTCTGACTTCTATCAGGAGTCAACAGTTTCCAATGAGAGTGATACAAGAGCATTTTTTAAAAATTCCATGAATTTGAAATTGTGGACTATAAAGTACACAGGATAAGCAATTTTGAGATTTTTTCTAGAACGTGAAATAACTGGCATGTATTTCTTCTCTTCCTCTCTGCCATAGGTTAACCTCAGAGCCACAGATGTGAGGCTCATGCGCCAGTTGCTCCTCATCAATGAGAGCATTGAGTCCATCAAGTGGATGATTGAGGAAAAGGCCACCATCACCAGCCGAGGCAGCAGTCTCAGTGGCAGCCTGTGCAGCCTGCTGGAAAGTCAGGGTACTTCCTTACATGGCAGCTACAATAGCCTCCACGATGGCAGTGATGGGCTGGATGGCATCTCTGTGGGGAGCTATCTGGACACTCTGGCAGATGATGTACCAGGCCATCAGACCCCTTCGGACTTGGATCAGTTCAGTGACAGCTCCATCATAGAGGACTCCCAGGCTCTGCACAAGCATCCCAAGTTGGATTCTGAGTACTACTGCTTTGGCTAATGACCCAGTTTTTTGCATGGGACTGGTGTGCAATTAACTTGTATGTATCCTTCTTCTCTGCTGCTATATTTTTGGTGTGATTTATTTTAATAAGGCAACCTTTTTAAAGAAGCTTATTTTTAAACTGCTTAATGGTATTCTTTTGCTCCTAATATTTCTCATCTAGACTGATTTATTTTTCTCTGTTACATTTTTATTTTTATTTATTACAATAAGCTTCCTCCCCTCTTTTATAGTAGCACAGACAAATAGAGGGGAAAGAATAAGCAATAATTGTTTCCGCTTATGTTTTCAGAGCAAGGGGTCAGGGATTATAAGGAAAACTTTACTAAATTTTACAATAAACCAAAGTCTGATAACTTCATTTTTGTTGCTTGTGTTCTTAAGTGATTTGATATTTCTATGTGCCAGAAGATATGAAGACATTTTACTGTTTTTATAATAAGTTGAACAAAATATTTGGAGCAAGTTAGACATTAATTCAAAGACAGGACATGTTAGTGCATAATGAGCAGCACTCTTGGTCACATTCATCAACATGATCAACATTTGGAAGACTAACCACCTTAGACTTGATTAAGTCCACTCTGGTGTTAACATTGTAGAATAGCATTTTATAATCAATAAGTTTAACTCAAATCTTAAGTTTATTTGAGTTACAATATGTATTTTACTATTAGATTTCAAAGAAGAATGGGCAGTAGTTTTCAAGATGAGTATAGACACAGATAGTCAGATTTCCCTGAGTGGCTTAAAAAAGAGATGGGAAGGCTGAAAGTGAAGTGAGGCTGATCTAAGACAGGACCATGTTTGTTGGTAGGCACACAGTGAGGGGCACCATCTCAGTGTCAGAGATGGTGGGTCCAGGTAGGCAGATGAGAAACCTTCCACAGGACAAAGATGGTTACAACCTTTACAGGGGCAGTAATGACTACCACATGTATATTAAGGTCTGTCTCAAACTCCTCTCCCTTCAGGAGTTGCCTTGCCTGGTTGCAAAGAAGCTGAGAAGTATAGCAATTTAACAGGAAACTATTAAAAATGCCCTACATTTAAAGATAGTTTGAGATTTGTTAATATTTTCTTGTATATATTTTGACATCCTAGTAGAAGGTATAAACATGTACCATCAGATAGATAGACAGACAGGAGCAGAAATATTATATTATAACTCTAAAGCCCAACATGTTATTTTTTTCATCCTGGGATGGAAAAACATTTTCTGAAATGATACCTGGATATATTTTCATTTGTGTAATAAATTAAAACATTGGTTTTCCTTTGGATATTTATTTTATTTTACTTTATTTGTGTGGGTTTGGTGTGGTTTGTGCACATGGATGCCTGTGTCTGTGGTGGTCAGCTATGTTAGGTTTCCTGGAGTTGGAAATACAGGCAGCTGTGACCCACCTAACATGGGTGCTGGGAATCAAATCTGGTCCACTAAAGGAGTAGCCCAAGCTCTTAATAGCTGAGCTATCTCTGTACTCCAGTTAATTTTGATGTTGTGTTATTATTTCCATACATACTATTCATATACATATTATTATTCCTATACATTTTTCTTTATGATTTCTAGTGAAGTAGATTTATTAAGATTTCAAAGTATCCTAAGAAATAATAAATGTTTGTGCACTAAACATTTGACAACATTGCATTGCAACCAAGGAATGTCCCTATTCAAGAATTATTTTCTCTCTGTACATGCTCATTGTAAACTTGTCAAATTTATTGTTTCTTTCTAAGATATATCACTCAATTTCCAATCCAAGTCTGTCAGCTCTTATATTTTGCACTATAAAATTTTCCCATATAATGCTTATAGTATCATCACAGCAGTCTTAGAATGTGAGGACCAACATCAATTTATGTTTAGGAAACTGAGGCACATGGAACATAAGTGATGTAAAGGGGCTATCAGATTCCGCCAGTATCAAGGCTAGGGCTTGAACTGAGCTGAGGTTTCTGCTGATCTTAAAGACTACACTCACTAACAACCTCCCCCTTTACTTTTACTCTTTGTTGACATTAAATAATAAAATTTAGATGAGAGAGCCAATATAAGCCCACAATTATAAAAATGTAACCAACTGTTTTCCAGAATGAATGCATAGAAGTCTCTTTTTCAACAAAGGAGTTCCTGTTACCAATCTCTGATCTTGAGCTTTTGATATTTGGTCTTTGTTAGCACCATGAGGAAGTGGGCTAAGAAATTAAAGTAACAATGTTTTCCAAACTATTCTGCCTACACTGAGCTTGCCACAGAAATTAGAATGTGCCCGAGTTATGTTAGTTTATTTTTATGAATTTGTTAGTCTTTTAATAAAAGTGAAATGGTTGAACAAAAGCATTTCAGGCAAGCCAATACTGATATGTTTTTGGCACTATTCTCCACTGCATGAAGTCAGAGTTTAGAGTTTTAAGTATTCTTTAATGCTCAGAGGTTTAGCATCGATTCCTTGCAGTTGGCTGGATTATCAGACATTTGGATCACCACTAATAACTTCACTTAAAGCATTTGCTCCCACAACTCCATCAAAATTCAGTCATATCCATGATGATAAAACAAATGACAGTTCAGAGGTACCGAACCTACTAACGTATCCGCAGTAGTTGATACATTTGGTCACTGTTTTTTTTGGAAGTCTGTCCTTGCCTGGATCCAGAATGATACTTTCCTTATCTGCCTACTTCTTCAGATTCCATTGCTATTGTTATCCCTTCTTCTCTTTTCCTGGTCTCCAAACCCCAGTGCGCTGGGCTGCTTTTTTCAGAGATCACGCTGGGAGTTTTATTCCACGCCACAGTTTTACATGACCCCCACATGCTGAGATTTCTAAGCAGATACCATATTCCACAGTGTCTTTCTAGAACTCTATTCTCCCATGTCAATCTGCCTGCACAGGTTTTATACTTAACTTCTGATACGTAACTCATTCTGAACATATCCAGAACCTTTCACAATCTTCCCAAGTTAAGTAAGTGGTTCTTCCTTCTTGTCAAATTCTCAGCGAAAATTCTCAGCCCAAATCCTTCTAGTCAATCTTAGTTACTCTCTTTCCTCACACAGGATCCAAATTGTGTAAGCTACATCTAGGCAGCTGGTGTCTAATCCAAATCCTTACCAATGACTATGAAATACTATACAATGAGCCATGCCGCTCTTCTGTTCCCTGACCTCCCTCGTCTTCTTAGAACTTATCTTTCATTGCAAAACCTCACAGGCATCACTTTTCTTCTCTAAAGAGTTTCAAAATATATTTCAATCTCAGAATCTATGTACTTCTCAATTCTTTTTTTTTTTTTTTTTGTGGGCATCTTCTTCTACTCCTATAGTTCCCTGTGGTCTCTGATCAAATGGCCCTTTTCATAAAAGGGCCTCTTCTATAGCAGTCCAGAGCACTTTGCATTTCTTACTCATAGTCTTTTCTTTCACACAGTTCTCACTTTTGTGTGCATTCTTTGTTCTTCTAAACCAAAGATAAGGATTATGAGAACATGAACAATATTTTATTCACTGCCATGTTTCCCACCACCTACAAGAGTGTCTTTCACATAGTAGATACTCAGTAAATACTTTAATTGAAGCACTTTTACATGTTTGCTTGTTGTGTTCTGGAAGCATCACATAGTGACTATCCTATGTTGGAGTGATGCAAAGATAAATAAGATGTAACACTGCCATCAACAAGACCACCCATCTAGTATGTTTCTCTGCAGTGAAGAAAAATGCCCTTACTCCTATCCCTAAAAACATTTATGTCTTAATCTGTGAAAACTCTGAATGGGAAACCTTGCCTGACAAAGGAAGAAATTCTGCAGAAACTATGAAGTTGAAGACCTTGAGAAGATAAACAATCGTCCTGATTGATCTAAGTGGGGCTTTTTAAAAGGAAGGGTAGATGAGAAAGAGATTAAAAGTATTTTAAAATATTATACTGATAGCTGGGAGGCCACAAGTGGCTATGAACCAAAGAATGTGCAACAAACAACAGTTTGCTTTTCTGCAGTGCAGATTGTATTGATTGGTGCTTCAGCCTTACAGTAGCTCTTTATAATGACAGTTATCATTGTTTGATGCTCAGCAAATCATTTCCATTAAACACTTAAACACTAACCAACATTTTAATATTCTCACCTATCATTATGAACTGTTTTGTGTAGCATGATTAGCCCAAGGTCTAGTTGAGCCAAACCAGAGCCAGCACTGGAATCACATCTATCTGTTTTTGACCACGAATTAAATTCCAAACATTTCCCAAAGTTGGCATTTCTTCAAGTTCTTAATAGCATGTGCAGAATCTGTTTATCCAATGTGGGAGGAACTTTGTGACATTTCATGATTTCTCCATGAGCAGCCTGCACTACTAGGGCAATGTATGTATTCTTGATTTTAGATGGTTCTCAGAGTAATTTGTGACTATTATTTTTACATCAACTAAATCCACATATAAATCAAATAGACTTCTGGCACTGAGCTCTGCACTTTTCCCTGATGCAGAGGAGGGTCTGAGATGTTGGAAGATCCTCCTTTCCTTTACCCATAATGCATTTCAGGTTGTTGTCCCTTGGTTTTTCTCCAAATCACTTTCACTGTGATTTTTATTGAACATTATATGAAAAATCATTAGTATATATTGTTTTTTAAAACTCCCTGAAAATTGTTTCCATTGTAAAAAAGATAGAGGAGATGATGATGTATATTCTGCTTAAACTCTCAAAACCTTTTTTAAAAAGTTCTGAAACTATGTGGTGTTAAGTCAGAGAAGGTTGTTAAGGACATGGATTAATGTCCTTCTGAAAATCAAGGATGAGACATTTAAGAGCAACTATTACTATCTGACAGACACAAGCTAAACTGTCTTTGTAGATCACTCTTCAGAAACTTATCTGAACCACACTTACAGAACAGCATGACTGGTTGAAAGAATAACGCAAAGCAAATTAAAAAAAATAAATTAAATTCTTTTAAAATTCAAATAATGAAATATAAAAATAAAATATTTAAGGGATTAAGTAGCAGAATAACTTACAACTAAGGGTGGTATAAAACACAAAGACTGATTTGAACGTCTCTCTATTTCTCCTATACTAGATTGTGAACGTAAGGAAAAGGGACTTTACTTCTTTGTATGTCAGTTTTCTTGTCTGCAGAATGAATGTATGAAACCTGATACAGAATTGTTGGATGACTAACAATGTGCTTGGTGTAACCCTTGGCACAAGGGCTTAATTAATGATGCGACTATCATCTGCAATAGATACATAAAGGGAGATTTTACATCTAAGATATCCAGGCTGGTTGCTCATCAAATTTCATACACTTTAATAACATAGGGTATAGAGAGCTCAATCCAGCAATTATTTAACCAAATTACCACTTGACATCCTTTACAAATACCACAGAAGTAAGTTATCCTTGTAGTTTCATTTGTAGCTAGCCATGACCACCGGACAAAGTTAT